>NC_060122.1:700422831-700725861 GCF_021461395.2 Schistocerca americana
AATGACAAGGGCTAGTAGAAATCCTTGGGCAGCAGAGGGAACATTGAATTAATTGATGAAAGGAGAAAAATAAAAATGCAGTAAATGGAGCAGGCAAAAAGGATTACAAATGTCTAAAGAATGAGACCGACAGGAAATGCAAAATGACTAAGAAGGGATGGCTAGAGGACAAAAGTAAGGATGTAGAGGGGTATATCACTAGGGGTAAGATAGATACTGCCTGCAGGAAAGTTAAAGAGATCTTGGGAGAAAAGAGAACCACTTGAATATCAAGAGCTCAGATGGAAACCCAGTTCTAAGCAAAGAAGGAAAAGCAGAAAGGTGGAAGGAGTAGATAGAGGGTCTATACAAGGGCGATGTACTTGAGGACAATATTATGGAAATGGAAGAGGATGTAGATGAGGACGAAATGGGAGATATGATACCGTGTGAAGAGTTTGACAGAGCACTGAAAGACCTAAGTCAAAACACTTTCCGTGGAAGATAACTTGGAGTTAGAGGATACCGGAGGCACATACAGCAATAACTGTATCATTTCATTGTTTTACTACATTTATAATAATTTTGTAAACGCTACTGACATAAGCTTAATATACCATTAACTTGTTATTCTTTTGAGTGTATTAAGTGTCTGATCCACTCAGGTGAACAAGTTGATGCACCAGCTGAAGAACCAGCAGTTGACTTCTACAACAGAGATGACAAAAGCTTTATTGCAAAGAGGAACAAATGTAAATGCAGGACCAGATGCCCTATCACCGACATATGGCAACAAATGTATTTAAAACCCTACTACAAATCTGAAGGTTTAATGTTCAGTGTCTAAGAATTTCATACACTCATTCTTTATTGATCCACTGAATCATTTTGTGTACAGAGAGTAGATGATATACCCACCAGGGTAGCTGAGAGCACTACTGCACTGCTTCCTGGACTCGGATAGGTGCGCCAGCCCTGGATCAAATCTGCCCGGAGGATTAATGACGAGGGTCAGTATGCCAGCCAGGCTGAATGTGGTTTTTAGGTGGTTTTTCACATCCTACTAGGTGAACATTGGCTGGTCCCCACATTCCGCCTGAGGTACATGACTCACAGACATTTGAAACATGTTCGCACTATTCCATGGCTTACACTAGACGCAGACAGCTGGAGTACACTAACTCCATCGCAGGGCATTTGGGGTGATGGCAGGAAGGGCATCCGGCCACCCTCTGCAACTAACACTACCAAATCAATAGTAACCATGCCGACCCTGCATTGCTGTAGGAATGAAGCCTCACAAAAATGATGATGATCAGAATACATGATATGGGACAAATCATTATACTCGTTAAACATTTAAAAAGTACATAACACAAAATTAAATACACCTAGACTTACACAATTGTATAATAATTATAGATTACAGGATATAGTATTAGTATATTCACAAGTTGTTCAAAATTAAGGTCAACAATGCCAAATTAAAATTAAAATTTGTGGATACATTTAAAATTAAATTAAGTACAGATAAGCATTACATAATTTTTACAATAGTTAAGATTTACTAGATAAATATAAGAAGTACATACAAGTAGATCAACTTTTAACAGTTGGTTAGGCCTTATTGAAATTTACATTTTGAAGGTAAATTATAGTATAGAAAGATAAGTGTGCAGATACATTACATAGAAAAATAGCATTCAAAATGTTCATGTAAGTTATAAAAACAGTATTTTAATAATATCGATTTAAGCCTTATTTTAAAATGTGCTGGATTGTGGTTTTTTATGATTAGTGGTAGATGATTAGAAAGCTTAATCCACATGCATTTTACCCTATCAGCATATAATTTGGTGGAATGGGGCAACTGTGTCAGCAGGTATTCCCATCTAGTGTTGTACTGGTGATAGTCCAGATTCTGCTTCAGGTTGCCAATATTTAGCTTGGTAAAAATTAGTATCTCCAATATTTAATGGCATGTAAGTGGAAGAATACCTAGTTTTAGGAATAGTTGTTTAGAATAGTCTCTTTGCTTTTGAAATAACTTGATCCAGGGAGCCTTATTTGGGAGCTTAAATATTTTATTGGACTCAGAACTGTGGCCGCAGAATATGAGGCCATATGTTAAGACTGAGTGAAAAAAGAGCAAGGTGCACTGACAATAAGATATTTATACTCATCAGTTCCTTGACTGACAGAAGCATAAAACATCCTTTACTGAGGTTGCAATACATTTGGATTTTTTTCCCTCTGTAGATAGTATCATTGATATGGATGTTAGGATACGCTGTCATGAACAACACACGGAAGCTCATTGTGAAGAAAGCCAACTACAGGCTATGGACGATGAATGAAGAGCTGTCCCAGAATAATCAACAGCTAAGGCATATAAATTGAAGTAAAAGTTTTAGACACAACAATCAGTTAAAGTATTTCCAAATTGAATAATTGCTTTAAGAAACAAATAATGTTAAAGAATGTAATACTGGAACTCTTTAAGTATCTGGTTTCAGCTCAGCTATTTAAATTATAGGCATACTGTCTGGCAGTGTTAGCTAGAGGTTCCGAGTCTCTGAAAGACTTTTAAAAAATTTTGACTTGTGTATGTTCTGTAGATGAGCTACTGCATTGTCATAATTGTTTAGTGTTTTTTATTATTATTATTAAATATAGACCATAGTAGTTTCTGAGCCATTACAATTGTATTGGTTTTTTCTTGCCAAGCAGGTTTTCTGTTCAAGTTGTATGTTATAATTTCTCGTAAATAGGATATTCAAATTGCTTCACTATTTTCACCTCTGTTTCTTATTTTACTAGTGTTTCTCACCATCATATTCTTTTCCAGTGATATCTGGGAGCCTGATTTTGTGCTATATTTTTATCTCTGTCTCTGGACTTTATATTAATAGCAAGTAATGGCGAATAGTCTGTAAATCCCAAGCAATTTAAGTGCTTGATATTTCTTGTTTCAAATTTGTATTTTCTTAAGGTTTTTGTTATATTATTCACTAAGTGCTACAAATGGCTGAGGAGTAATGGTGATAGACCATCACCCTGTTTTAATCATTAATGGCTCTGATAGTTCTCCTGGACTTGGCTTCATATTTTATGCTTATGAAGATTTATTTTATAATTTTGACTAATTTTGGATTAAATTCTAAATTTGTATGTCCAATATTTCAAGAGATATGGGTGTATTTATAAGAGTTACTGAGGCCTTCAAAGGTTATCACTTATTTCAGTCATCTTTTGTAGACATCCATTACTAATTTCAAAATAATGTTGTTAGCTTCTCCAGGGCCTATGAACTCCTTGGGAATCTCTTAGTTTCTTTCCAACTTCATATGTACAGTGATTGCACAAAACTGACTAAACTTGGTGTGCGATCCAAGAAGGATATCACTCTAGTTATGATCTTTTTTTTCATTTTGTCACAGATATATAGTAGCCACAGTCCAATGTTCTGGTAGTTCTTTGTTCCAGATGCATTTTTTGCTGGTTCTGTGCATTTTTACACAGTTCTGCAAATGTTTAATATCCTTAACATGCTTTCTTTTTAAGCCCTTTAAGCTTCATACTTCATGACTCGCTGATGGCGTTATATTTTTTGGTTGTGTTTTCATTGGTGTTTGAGTTTATTTGTAGTAGTTCTTGGAATCTTCACTGTTTACTTGTTTGTTATATGTGTTTTAATATTTTTAGGTTGATCACAAATCCTATTCATGCTTTATCACACTTACTGTAATTAGTGAGAATTGCTCAACTGACTGGAAAACTTTGAATAAGTTTGAATAACATGAAATAATATAAGCGAATCACAAATGTATTACCAACTGTGAACACTAATTGATATTTTCTGTTTGTCTGGTAAGAAATAAAGTTATTCGAGTCTGGTTAATGTTGTATATTTCTTTTTGCTTATGTACACCATGACAGTATTGCAGTACTGCTGAATCTGTGCTGATAATGCTTCTGTGATATATCAGATATAATAAAAGAAACTATGTAGCGTAAATGTCATAGGTAAGTTCTTGTAGAATGTAAATACCGGGTGATCAAAAAGTCAGTATAAATTTGAAAACTTAATAAACCACAGAATAATGTAGATAGAGAGGTAAAAATTGACACACATGCTTGGAGTGACATGGGGTTTTATTAGAACCGAAAAAAAACACCCCATATTTCTAGACGCGTGAAAGATCTAATGCGCCCATCGCTTGGTGATGATCATGTGCTCAGCCGCCACTTTCGTCATGCTTGGCCTCCCAGGTCCCCAGACCTCAGTCTGTGCGATTATTGGCTTTGGGGTTACCTGAAGGCGCAAGTGTATCGTGATCGACCGACTCTCTAGGGATGCTGAAAGACAACATCCAACGCCAGTGCCTCACCATAGCTACAGACATGCTTTGGTGAACATGTTGAGCATTTCCTGTAAAGAACATCATCTTTGCTTTGTCTTACTTTGTTATGCTAATTATTGCTATTCTGATCAGATGAAGCGCCATCTGTCGAACATTTTTTGAACGTTTGTATTTTTTGGTTCTAATAAAACCCCATGTCATTCCTAGCATGTGTGTCAATTTGTACCTCTCTATCTACATTATGGAATACAAACGTCTCAAAAATGAGATCGACAGGAAGTGCAAAATGGCTAAGCAGGGATGGCTAGAGGACAAATGTAAGGATGTAGAGGCTTATCTCACTAGGGGTAAGATAGATACTGCCTACAGGAAAATTAAAGAGACCTTTGGTGATAAGAGAACCACTTGCATGAACATCAAGAGCTAAGATGGAAACCCAGTTCTAAGCAAAGAAGGGAAAGCAGAAAGGTGGAAGGAGTATATAGAGGGTCTATACAAGGGCGATGTACTTGAGGACAATATTATGGAAATGGAAGAGGATGTAGATGAAGATGAAATGGGAGATACGATACTGCATGAAGAGTTTGACATTGCACTGAAAGACCTGAGTCGAAACAAGGCCCCAGGAGTAGACAACATGCCATTAGAACTACTGACGGCCTTGGGAGAGCCAGTCCTGACAAAACTCTACCATATGGTGAGCAAGATGTACGAGACAGGCGAAATACCCTCAGACTTCAAGAAGAATATAATAATTCCAATCCCAAAGAAAGCAGGTGTTGACAGATGTGAAAATTACCGAACTATCAGTTTAATAAGTCACAGCTGCAAAATACTAACACGAATTCTTTACAGACAAATGGAAAAACTGGTAGAAGCCGACCTCGGGGAAGATCAGTTTGGATTCCGTAGAAACATTGGAACACGTGAGGCAATACTGACCCTACGACTTATCTTAGAAGCCAGATTAAGGAAAGGCAAACCTACGTTCCTAGCATTTGTAGACTTAGAGAAAGCTTTTGACAATGTTGACTGGAATACTCTCTTTCAAATTCTAAAGGTGGCAGGGGTAAAATACAGGGAGCGAAAGCTATTTACAATTTGTACAGAAACCAGAAGGCAGTTATAAGAGTCGAGGGGCATGAAAGGAAAGCGGTGGTTGGGAAGGGACTGAGACATGGTTGTAGCCTCTCCCCAATGTTATTCAATCTCTATATTGAGCAGGCAGTGAAGAAAACAAAAGAAAAATTCGGAGTAGGTATTAAAATCCATGGAGAAGAAATAAAACTTTGAGGTTCGCCAATGACATTGTAATTCTGTCAGAGACGGCAAAGGACTTGGAAGAGCAGTTGAACAGAATAGATAGTGTCTTGACAGGAGGATATAAGATGAACATCAACAAAAGCAAATCGAGGATAATGGAATGTAGTCGAATTAAGTCGGATGATGCTGAGGGAATTAGATTAGGAAATGAGACACTTAAAGTAGTAAAGGAATTTTGCTATTTGGGGAGCAAAATAGTTGATGATGGTCGAAGTAGAGAGGATATAAAATTTAGACTGGCAATGGCAAGGAAAGCATTTCTGAAGAAGAGAAATTTGTTAACATCGAGTATAGATTTAAGTGTCAGGAAGTCGTTTCTGAAAGTATTTGTATGGAGTGTAGCCATGTATGGAAGTGAAACATGGACAATAAAGAGTTTGGACAAGAAGAGAATAGAAGCTTTCGAAATGTGGTGCTACAGAAGAATGTTGAAGATTAGATGGGTAGATCACATAACTAATGAGGAAGTATTGAATAGAATTGGGGAGAAGAGAAGTTTGTGGCACAACTTGATTAGAAGAAGGGATCGGTTGGTAGGACATGTTCTGAGGCATCAGGGGATCACAAACTTAGCATTGGGTGGAGGGTAAAAATCGTAGAGGGAGACCAAGAGATGAATACACTAAGCAGATTCAGAAGGATGTAGGTTGCAGTAGGTACTGGGAGATGAAGAAGCTTGCACAGGATAGAGTAGCATGGAGAGCTGCATCAAACCAGTCTCAGGCCTAAAGACCACAACAACAACAACATCTACATTATTCCATGATTCATTCAGTTTTCAAATTTATACTGTCTTCTTGATCACCCGGTACTTTAGAATTACAGAAAAGCACTAATACTCTAAAGCAGAAGTTTTGAGTCATTGAAATGCATGCAGTGATCTGGTAAAAACTAATATGTCCCCCCCCCCTCCCTGGGTCTCCTGGACCAATTGCAGTTTTATTTGGTTATAACATTGATTTTGTAAAAATAGGTACCCCTGCCTCTACTAATGATATTAATTTTTTAGGTATATTCAGATTTTGTGTGGTGTTCATGTATTTGCAAATGTTTCATGTACTAGATGGGCTGTTCCGAGATGTCGCTGATCCTTCCTGAGGGTCATTTTACTGATATCAACCTTCAGCTGGCCTATTCATGACAATTGCAACCAACTACCATTCTACATCTGATCTACATTTTGCTGTGATTCACCATGAAGGGTTCTCATTCACTTGGCAATGAACTCATTATTGCTATCACTCTCCTATTTCCAAAAGTAAAGGAAACTATGCAACTGACTATACTATTCTGCTCGTGATATAATGAAGTTGATTTGAAACACAAACATTCTACCTTTGTAAACTATGAATGTATGTTTGAGATTCATACTAAAACTTTAAAAAATGCGCTGAGTGTGCAGAAGTACCAGACTTTGCTGCAATATTTATTGATATCAGGGGTTTGAAGGCCCTATCTGTGATTTTTCTTTGATTTCACAAAGAGCATCTTCGTATGTGGGGCAAGAAATATGGGCCAAGTTTGTTTAATCCCACCTCTGGCCGTGAGTCATGGCTAATGATTCACTTACATTAAATATACAATGTGCTGTTTGTGTTGAAAGATGTGCCTTTGCAGCAAGATAAGAAAAGGTCCTAAAAATGTTGTAACACACTTGTTATAGCACTTTAGGTACTGTCTTTCTAAGTGGTGTAAAGGATTGTTTCTAAATGCTCATATTAAAGTAATTAAAACATTGCTGCCAATTTTACAGATGTCATGTTTTTCATAAACTTGGATAATTACTCATTATTCAGATGATGTCATATCATTAAATGCACTGCTGTTGTGACGAACATTTCAAGAGTACAAATAACTCAGATGATCTAAAGGAAGTCTATTATTTTATATAATTCCTTGTCTGACAGATTAATTCATAATCCACTGTATGATTGTAATGTTTTTTGCAAATAAACTTTATATATTCTGTCTGTATATTTTGAGCTGCCCTTCATTTTATTATTATGAAAAATCCTTATCATTGTTTATAGAATCATTGATAGATTAATCGATATTTCACTGTATAATTGTAATGTCTTTATACAAATAGACTTCATGTATTCTGAATTTATATGTTGAGCAATTCATTGTATAATGATTACAAATACTGTATCATTTTGATGCAATCTCTAGAGAATGACTTGTTGCTTACATAACTGAAGGCTCGTAAATTTGGGTGGGTTTGCATTCAGATGAAACTTAGTGATTCATAAATTATCAGCACCTCAAAAGAAATGCTTCCGTAAACTTTCATTGTTATTATTTCTTGAAATAAAACATAGTGATCAGCTGTTGTACCACAGTTACTGGAACCTGTATTTCTTTTTTGATTTTATGTTCATAAGTAATGAACTGCTGTAAAAACACTTAAAGAACACTCATTTTATTTTACTTATCAATTAATTATTTTGCTACATAGAAATTCTTGAAGTTTTTTACTTTCTCTGAATCTTTCTGTCTCTTTGTTTTTGGTCACTTGTGTATGTAAAGCTCCCACGTGTCTTACACTGTTCTGTTCTTTACATACAGAATAGGTTTTGGTCTGAGAAGCCCCAAAATGAAATGTAATATGAGAGTGAATGTGCAAAGTATGCACATTTTAGTGTTTTGATAGACTTCTCTGGACAGATTATCAGATATGCCATCAAAACCACATGAGAATTTGGTTTTTGTTTTATAATACTCACCTAGTGAGACTGGATCAAGCAAATGTACCTGGTAAGAAGGCGTGGTCTGATCATTGTTAACCGTCCACATGGCTACATTCATTGCAAGAGTAGAATATGAATAGCCAGTTGCAGTTTCTTGCCTTTGCAGAGAACCTTGTTAATTGTTTTACAGTTTGAAATAACCGTGAGATAACTTGATTGTAGTCCTTCCATTTCTTTCCCATTAACTAGCACACTAGCATTGTCACCAAACTGAATCATGCTCTTACAGAATTTGTTGAGGTGATCAGTCCCAATGTCCAATAGAAATAGGTCATTGTGCTGAGCCTTATGGCACTCCATATTTAAAGGCTTCATGGGATGAGTAATATTAAATTGTGGTTACATACTTCAACAATTGCTTTCATCTGCTTACTCCTGATTTTTGCAGTTGTTGAATCTTCCTTTAATTCTCATGATAAATTCCTTGATGTTGTCAGGCGTAAGCAATAGTTTAGCATATCTATGATATCAAAAACGTTAGACAGATGTAAACATATTCCGTTGATGTTCCATGTAGTTTTTGAAGCATTTTACTTAAAAGTTCAAAAATTGCTGTATCAGTTGATCAGGCCTTCATGAAACCATGCTGTGCTATAGATAGTTATCTAAACTTTTCGAGGAAATCTGCTACTTTTCTCCAAAAATCTTTTCTATGATATTTCAGAATATAGATAGTGGAGCATTGGGCCTGAAATTAGCCACTTTGTTCTTTTTAGTTTTCTTGATTTGTCCAGTTTGAAAAGAACCGTTAAAAGGATGAGCTAATGGTGCAGCAATGAGATGTCAACATTTTTTAACTTTGTCAAGTGAACACAGCAATTTGATTGGACTGTTCCCTAGTGCAGATACTATTATTTTATCTACAGTACCATCAAAGATTACGGCAAAAGACAGCATCGAGTGAGTAATAATTTTGGTTAATCCTGCAACGATTTTTTTAACATTAAAGTTTCTTCATTTGTCGTAGTATCAACTTCTCTTATATTTTCTATTAAAGAATAATAAGCAACCACTTTCTTATCTCGATTGCTGTGTTCCTTGGTCTTAACTTTCCACAATCATGCTTGACTCCTATTATTTCAATAAACTCAGTAATAGGCACCCTGAAGCACTGACGCGAATCAACCATTTTAGATTTTACTGTGTACCCAAGAATGAGGAAAACAATACTAAACCATAATTGACTCAAACGCGTTTAGTGCACCATGCTTGCGGCAGTCTTCTGTCCACACTCCACGATTTGTCTGTGCACTTATGAGGAATTTTGCTCAACTCTCCAAATTTCACGTTTGCACTCAACGTATATATGTGCAAACCTCCTGTCCCCACGCTGTAAGTCTTTCTGTGCAAATACGATGTGCACAGTCTTTGTGCATGGAATGTTGTTAGCTCTTTGGTGTAGTAGTGCTATACCAAAGATCGTAGGCGTTCCAAGTAGCGTTTAGCAGTATCTTTGATTTTCTATCTTTCAGTTCCTTGCGTCCGGAGGTGTGGGTCTGTTCTAGTTGGGAGAATGGGTAAGTGTTGTGTATGTTTTATTTTTATATTGTTTCACAACGGAAACGTATTTTATATTAATTCTGATGGACGTGGAAAATATTTTCTTGCTTGATTTGAGGGAAACAGATGTAATTGTTCCACTGATTCAACCACGTGGCTGTAGTCATGCTTGTTTCCGATTTCGTGTATATAATTTAACATTTTTCCTGCAGGTAAACCTCGCGGTCTTCGTACTGCTCGCAAGCATGTAAATCACAGGCGAGAACAGAGGTGGGCAGATAACGATTATAAGAAAGCTCATCTTGGTACTAGATGGAAGGCCAACCCATTTGGTGGTGCGTCCCACGCGAAAGGAATTGTCTTGGAAAAAGTGTAAGTAGAAGTGATGTTTACTTACCTAAAATAGTTTACCATATTTATCTCGTCTTGTTCCCGTAAATGATGACTTGTTCTCACTTTATTGAGAAATAACTACCGTGGATTGGAGAAACTGCTGAATGCACGCGAAGTGTCCGATAAATGAACATGGTGATCTGTAGCTTATTTTCGGTATTTTATGTGAAAAATGCTCATTCATGATATTTGTGCGGTTTATTTTGGTGGATTTTAATCTCAAAATCCATATGAGCATATGTTGTTGGTGCTGGATGGCCCCTGCATCTTGGCATTTGAAGTTGATAAATAGTCTTGTGAGAGAACGTTGAGCACTGTGTAAAACATTTGTCGCACAGAGGGATTATGTTGGCATGCCACAATGTATGCTTAAATTCTGCCCACTATGCCTTGATATGGAATGTAAGGATTGCATGTATGTTAAGTGTATTTAACAAAGAGAGGGTGATTGTGAGAGAAAAGGAAAGTTTGTAGTTAAGTGACAACAGCTAGTAAATGTTTTGCAGCTCAAACTAGCATTTTGATTGACTTGAGCAGCAGGTCATTGCATTGCTGGCTACTTTCCTCTGCCCTATGTGTAGTGCTTTCCTTGCAAGACTGGAGATTTCTGTAAGACATGCAACATAAATAAGCTCAGTGAGGCTGATAGTGTGGTTGCATGATGCAAAACTGCCTACCATTCTACTCTTAAATGTCAGTTATTTAAGTACAGGATCCATTATTGGAAACACGCTGAATGTCTCCACCAAAACCCATGACTTCAGGGATTGTCCAGCATCAGCCTCTAGTTCCAAAATGTTTTCTCATTGTGTGTTGGGTAGAAATATTTGATATTTATTGTCTTGAATTAGTTTCTTATTGATTTGATATGTCAGTGAACTTTCATATGGCAGTAATTAAGTTTTCCAGCTCACCAACGTTTTCATGCTACATGGGATAAGATCCCAAATACAGATTATTGATGGATCTTGAAATTATTTCCTCTAACATGAACCATTCAGACTGGCACCCTGTTGGTATATTAAGACAGTGGGAGTACATTACTTGGACAGGGCATTATTGGCTGATTTCAGATTGCACCAATCTCAGCAAGTAAAAGTATTTCTGCATTTAATTTGTTGGAAAACTGCACTCACAGAGTGTACTGAGTTTTCTGTTGTGTGCTGTTATTGGTAACACTTGTCTTGGCGAATGAAGGCAAATGAACATTAATCATGAATCAATTGGATATGGGTAGCTGATCATATTGCTTATTCATAATTTACCGTGATAAGCAAGTTAATTTAGTCGGTAGTTTGTCTCATTCACAGCGATTTACGCAGAACTATCGGGTCTCAACCAAACTACAGCCCTTCAAATTGTGACCTAACTCGTTAGAAAAAAATTCAGGTATTTGTGGTAACCAAGATTATAAGATAGTGATTCTCATTGGTTACTATACAATAACATCTGAGAACAATAACAAACTGCCTGGAGCAGAACACAACAGACAAGTTGAGGTACACCTCAAATGTTCTTGGGCTAATTTGTCATTAAGTAAGATTTAAATTAACAACACACATTTTTACAATGAACTTGTCCCGCTTGTTCAGTTGCATTAAACAAATTTGGCAGTGACTATTGGTGGAAGTCATTAAACTTCCTTTGATTTTGTAACTTTGGTTAAGTTTCTTAGGCAAATGGTATTTACTAATGTGTGTACAGTAATTTTTATGCCAATTAAATCAGGCATGTGATTTACCTGTTTACCATACTGGTGATTTACTAGTATTCAGTGCTTGATTTCCCAGTAAGGCTTCAAAACTTTTTAATGATTGCTCTCATTATCCTCACTAATAGACTGTTCACTATAATTCAAGTCAACAAGACTAAATAATATGACGGGTCTAATTATTACTGACACAGAAACATAACCAGTAGACAACACGTCAGCTGGCTCCGCTTAAATGTTCAATTTACCATACTCAACCATCTGTCGTCTGTCTTCCACAGGCACCACTTGTGATGCACGACTCATTTTGTAACTTAGTCGAATATCAGAAAGTACTGTGCACCAGAGACTTCAATAAATGTATGTTAGCTGTTCCAGCAATATGTTGGAACTCGAGATGTTGCATCTTGCCTTGTGGGAATTGCAAACTTGCTATCCTTCAAGTTTTTCTGTTTTTGCAAATTTTTATGGAAATATTTTTTTTTATAGTGGTGTGGAAGCTAAGCAGCCCAACTCTGCCATTCGAAAGTGTGTAAGAGTACAACTTATTAAGAATGGAAAGAAGATTACAGCATTTGTTCCTCGAGATGGTTGCTTGAACTACATTGAGGAGAACGATGAAGTGTTGGTAGCTGGTTTTGGCCGTAAAGGTCATGCTGTTGGTGACATTCCTGGTAAGTTGGAGTTAACCATTTGTTGGTCTTAAAAATTCTTGTGGCTGAAATGTCTGAAACTTTTCACTTAACTGTAAGGGGCAGTTAGATGAGACAGATGGGAAAGAATTAACTGTTTAATTTAAAAATAATTACAATAACTTAATTTTTCCCACTCTGTGGGCCCACACACATTTTGCCAAGGTTTAGAGTTCCCTACAGAAGTTTGCTGGTAAACCCTTGCACATCCTCCATATAAATCTGATATCTGCCCTTGCGATATCCATATTTTTGGAGCTGTTTCGGAAGATATGTGCCCTTCGATTTGCATCGGACAAAAAGGTGCACACCAGGGTGGAGTCATGAGTCAGTGGGCAACTGCAAACATTCTCTATGAAGTCGGCGACCGTCTTGTCACAGTGGGATAAATGTGTTAACAGTTAAGGTGATCACTTTTGAAAGTATGAACAGTTTAAAAAGTCAAGTCCGCATTAGGTATTTTGTGTATTGTAAATGTATTAAAAGTACATAACTTGCATTCTGTCAATGTACTAATTCTGTAAATATTAGCAGTTCCAGTTTACTGTAATGTATTCGGCTATTTTGACAATATCCTGACAAATGATCAGAGTAGTGAATATTCTATTCAGATGTTTTATAATAAACATTTTGGAATGTTCCCCACCCACAAGAATCATCTCACTTGTGGGTCTAAATGAAAACTGAATCTACAGGAAATTTGTTAGGTGCAAATTCTCATATTGATTTCTTTCATTTTTATTCAAAAATTACTGCGTAGCTTTGAATAGACCACTTGGCTCTGCTGACAAAAATAAAGCTGGCATGGTGGTACACTTTAATTAGTGTATTTCTGTATTTACTTAATTTTGTCATAAATTTAAAAATGATGTATGTTTTCTTTTATTAATTTTGTCATCAATTTAAAAATGATGTATGTTTTCTTTTATTACAGGTGTTCGATTCAAGGTTGTGAAAGTTGCCAACGTGTCACTTCTGGCCTTATATAAAGAAAAGAAAGAAAGACCTAGATCATAGATTGTAATGTTATCCAATAAAATGAATTTCTAAAACGTTTATGGTTTCATCCAGAATATTAATGTAGTTATGTCCTATCTTTCCCTCCATTTCAATTGTTTTGTTTGAGAAATATCTGTCCACATATTAGAGGGAAGCACATGTCTGGTTATTAGGTGCCTTTTATGCACTGATACTTGAATCTGCAGCAGAACCATTCCGTGCCAAGTGGTCTAATATCGAGAAATGTTCCCACATGACCATCATGGATTTTGATGAAATTTTGTGTGAACATTCACACATGTTCTCAATGAATACTGGTAAAGCTTCAGTTTCAGAAATTCAATACTTGCAGAGATATGTCATTTGTTTGAAACCATAGCACAGCTTCCAATAGTGCATCCTTGAATTTTCAGCAACTTTGAGATGAGATATCTCTGTAAGTATTTGCATGAAAGAAACAAAACTTGGCCATCTTACTCAACTTTTAGAGCTCTTTAAAGTAAAATATTAAGAAAAGTATTTCTGAGCAATGTTCATATAGATAATTTGGAGCAAAGTTGGGCGAAAAAAATAGCTGTTTTAAAAAATGCGAACTTTAGTTTTTTATATCTCCAAAAGTAATTGTGGGATGTACATGAAACTTTGCACACCATAACTCACCAACACAAGGTCTTAGAATATAAAATTTCATTCTCCTATTGCTTTCCATTATTTCACAAATCTAGGTTGAAATTGACGATTTTTCAAAAGTGCTAAAAATGAATATTTTTAGTCAAATTTTTCAAAAAAGTGTTTTCTCCAAACTTTTCTAAACTATGGTCATTAGAAAGAGCATATTCTAAACTATGTAGAAAAGTGGGTTTGGTTTTGCAATGCAAGTATATAAGGCCCTAAAAAGTAGCATCATCAAATATGCGTACTGGAAATTAAAAAACATTTTTCTGGCACTCAAATTATACCTGAAACCATTTATTGTGCCTAATAAATGTTTATTAGTGCCTTGAATAATTAAAATAAAAAGATCTGGTAAATAGGCAATGACACTGTCAGAAAAACTTGAAAACTACGAGAAGTAGCCCATATGCTTTTATTGTAAGTGTTCACCTGCATAGAACTCCTCATTTGTAAAAGAAAGAGACAGAGATCATAAAGAAGTCAATGAATAATAGCTTCATATTTTTTGTACTTCTCAAAATTGTAAATATTTACAAGTGGAAAATGAAGACATAATTTTTGGATTCAATTGTATAAAACATCTTTCCAAATAAGAATCGGTTTGCTTGAATCATGCATCAAAGAGTTTTAATTTTGTATTTAACCACACTTAAATGTAGCCTACTACCTTGGTAAATACGTAACCACTAGTTTCACAGAGAAAATTCACAAGATTCACTGTTTATAGAAAATATAAGGGCAACAATTACTTTAACAATCAGATTGTTTCATTATTGTGAGCCTTGTTTGAACAATCAGTATTTCAGTGGTGTGTTTGCAGCATAGTGAGTGGGTTCTCTTGACTGAATGAGTGTGGCTTGTTAAGTGATTTTTAAGACCATCAAAGATTGTAATCTAATTTACAAAAAATTGTTTTGATTGTGTCTTTTATAGCATATATCTCTTATTAGATTTTTTCATTGGTATTATACATTTTGTATAATTTCATTCAGTAGCAATTTGTCTGAAATTTAAGCAATTATAATTTGCACTTAGAGGCCAAATACATTATTTAGTTACAGATTGAGATGGATGCAGAAGGGAACAGCATACCTTCCTGCTCAATTGGGCAAGGAGATAGTGGAACAGTGTCATGTCACTTCTTTGCCAAACAAGCTGCTTTAAAATGGTTTGCGGATTTTAGTGATGAGGAAAAAGAGTTATTGGTCCGACGTTCTGAAGCAAAGCTGGACAATACCTCTCAAGTTTGCCTACACCATGAACCCTGTTATTGACACAATATGAGAGGTTACCAAAAAAAAAAAAAATGCTTCAATCCCTTTGGGAAGGTGAATCATAATGTTAAGGCAGGAATTTGCACTCTTGATACTGAAACAGCTAATAAGGCTTCTGATATGTTGGAGAAGCAGCTTGTTAATAACATGAAGCCAAGTCAGAAAATTTGTCAAGCTTGCAGGACTACCTTAAATAAACACTTGGACGAAGCTGTATCAGCCTCATAATCACATTCTGATGAGGACTTTACACCAAAAGAAGAATTAAATAGTAGCTTATTGTCTATCGGTATTTCTCCCCTGAAGAGAACAGTAAGCTAAAGAGATAAGCCCCAATATGTGAAGAAGAAAATTCAAAATGTGATTAAAACAATTGTAAATGCAATGGGAGTAAACCGACAAATTGAAGATGCTAGTGAAATTAAGGAATGTGGAAACTGTGCCGACTATGCACATTTGCTGACTGAACTGAAAACCGAGATGCAGAATGCAATTCATAAAGAGCAGATGCAAATTTTAACCTTGGCACCTGTAAGTTGGACAGTCAGACAAACAGCAGCTCAGTTCGGCGTGTCCGAAAGAATGGTGAAGAATGCTCGGAAGCTTAAGGCAGAGAAGGGCGTTCTGGCACTTCGCGAAAATAGGCAAAACAGGAAATTACCAGCAGAAGTTGCTGGTAGAGTGCGAAATTTTTTGAAGATGATGAGTGTAGTATGATATGCCCTGGAAAAAAAGATAGTATTTCAGTTAGACTTTTAGATAGAAAGACATACATGCAGAAAAGATTGTTACTTTGCAATTTACGGGAAATGTATGTTATCTATAAGAATATAAATGGTCCAGAAATAGGGTTCTCAAAGTTTTGTGAACTTAGACCCAAATGGTGTGCAACAGTAGGATCAGCTGTAATGCATGCAGTTTGCGTCTGTGCAATTCACCAAAATGTTGAGCTTATGCTTAGTGGAGCTGGTATACGTGAAAATTATAAGGAGATTCTCAGCAAGGCAGTTTGCAGTTTGAACTCTAAACAGTGCATGCTACATCGCTGTGATGTATCCATCTGGGCCCAAAGCTATAGCATCTGAAATTGCCAGCTATTTCCTAGACCATGAGCCACAGGAAGTTATTGTGTTTAAGCAATGGATACATAACGATCGGGCCACACTGGACACGAAGCAAATGGTAGTGGATGATTTTATTGAAGATGTAAAAAATAAAATATGGAGTCTGTCGTGCCATCATTACATTGCCGAGCATCAAAGCTTGCATCTGAAAGGCCTTAAATGTCATCTGAAAGACGAAGAGCTTGTTGTCCTAATGGATTTTGCAGAACATTATTCTTTTATCATTCGGGATGCTGTGCAAGGCTTCCACTGGGACAATAGTCAAGCAACAATTCATCCATTTATCTACTTTTCTCAAAATGAGAAAGTAGAATCTTTAAGTTTTTGCATTATCAGTGATTGTTTGCGGCATGACACTATTACAGTTCACACTTTTATCAAGGAGCTCATCAAATATATAAAAGCACGGTTTGCACAGATATCCTACATTCATTATTTCAGTGCTGGCTCCAGTGCTCAATATAAAAATTTCCTGAATTTGTGCTGTCATAAGTGATTTTGGAATGGCAGCCGAATGGAATTTTTTTGCTACTAGTCACGGGAAATCACCTTGTGATGGGATTGGAGGTACAACAAAGCGGTTAGCAGCAAGAGCAAGCTTGCAACGGCTACTTAATGGAAAAATTCTTACTCCCCTAGATATGTTTCACTTCTGCTCTGAAAACATTAATGGGATTAAATTTGTTTTCGTCAGTAACGATGAAATTGAAAAAAATGTCACAAGAAGAGAGTTTTAAACTTGGACAAACTGTAGCAGGCACTAGAGAAAATCATCACTTTTTACCTATTGATGAAACAACAATTCAGGTCAGCAGAGTTTCAAATCATTGTTCATCTTTTCTAGCTAAAATGGGTCACAGTAATGAAAGGCATATTAATGTCTGCTCTCCAACCAGGACAATATGTTGCATGCAGCTACGAAAATGTGTGGTGGACTGGGAATATCTGTGAGACCTCCACAGAGCAAAGGGATGTAGTAATAAACTTTATGCACCCACATGGTCCAGCAAATTCATTTTATTGGCCACCAAGAAGTGACAAGTGCTGGGTTCCGGAACACCACATTATTGCAGTTATTCCAGCTCCATCAGTAAGTTCGTCTGGCCGGCAATACATCATTCCTCTTGATATTCATCAGAAAATTAATGTAGCATATTAAAAATTGAAATAGGTTAGAGGAAACAATCTAAGGAACCCAAGAGTGCCTTCTAATTTTACAGAGGGCACTTAAATAATTTTACTATCAGGCTTGGGAACCTGTGTAAAGAAACCCTTATCAGGCTTGGGATCCTGTGGTAAAGAAACCCACCCGTGGCTGTTGTTGCTAAGCTATAGGGTGTGGTCCCTATGGCAATGGGAGTGCTGGTTTTCTCAGGTGAAATGAAACTAGCAGTGGTTAAGCCACCATGGACCATAGCAACTCATTTATACACTCCTTTTCCATCAGTAAGCTGGTGTTGTTAATTAAACAGGCAACTAATAATTAGATGATTATGAAAATAAATTTTACGATTTACATTCATTCTTAATAAGTGTGTGGGTGTGGGTGTGTGTGTGGGGGGGGGGGGGGGTGACAATTAAGAAATAACATTGTTTCTATTTTTATTCTTTTGCTATTTGGACTTAAGCTAGGTCCTATTCATCAGGACTTCTTATTTCACTTATCCCAGACATTAATAAACATGTATAAGGCAAAATAAAAGATTTCAGGTATAATTTGAGTGCCAGAAAAAGTGTTCAAACTTCCAGTGCGCCTCTTTGATGATGCTACTTTTTAGGGCCTTATATGCTTGCATTGCAAAACCAAAGGGTCATTCCATGCCAAACTGAGCCTGAGGCTTATTTTTTGGAAAAACGCCAAATTTAACAATGTTATAGTTTTTAGAATCTACAAAAGTTGAATTTTACTGTCCTGAAAAAATTATAAAAATTACATAATTATCTGAGGAAATATAGTTAAACAAAGTTGGCGATTCTACAGATGAGGATGGAAAACAAAAGTTTGCTTTTTGTGTTGGCAGCTGTTTAAATTTGGCTTGCAGCGATTGTTGATGTTTTAATTGTTAAATTTCAAGAGCAGAATCTTATCTTTCTGACAAACTTCAGTTTTTAAAGAAAGGTAAGTTATTAAGTATGCAACTAATTTACAAAAGTTACTATGTATTTAGTGTCCCACCCGTGACAAAAAACATGAAAAAGTTTACCTTCTAACTCAGCAATTATAGTAATTCTATATATTTTAGGTTAGAAGTAAGAAAAACAAATAAAAACATCCAATGAACCATAAGGCACTTTCTAAGTTGTAAATGATCATTTATAAATCTTAAAAGAAATTGTGTCCCACCCGTGACAGTTTTTTGGATGTTACTCAAATCTAAACCATTTAACACTTCTTGTTATTGTTAAGTTAAATTGGTTGATATAACAAGTGCTTTGATGGTTTACACTAAATAAAAACTTACTGTTTATTCAGAAAATGAGGAAAACATCAGCAGAGCGTATGAGAAAACTTCGAGAAAAACTGAAGAAAGATACCAGCAAGTACAATGTCCATAAAGAAAAAGAAAGAGAGCGGGATAAGAGAAGAAGGGAAAATATGATGATGAAGGTATCCTCCAGTGGAAAATCTTTATTGGAATCTCGAAAGAAGGAAACTGAAAGAAAAAGGAAGTACAGACTTAAACTAAAATCCGTATTAATTGAAGATCAGTCTGAGACCTGTATTTCCCAGTTAGGATCATATAAATGTCCTCAGTCCCTTGGCAAAGCTGTTTCTCGGGTAAAGAAGGTGCTTCCTTCAAGCCCCTCAAAAAAATCAGCAGTAATAAAAAAGCTTGTAAGTGAAAGCTTACGTAAAAAGGTAGTAAAGCAGATTTTCCCAGTAGTGAGAAAACATCTCGTAAACTTACAGGTGATAATCTGCTCAAAATAAAAAATTTTTTCACAAATGATGAAATCAGCAGGCAGACACCTGGTATAAAGGATGTAAAGTCTATTGTAGACCATGAAACTGGGAAAAGAGTTAGCTTGCATAAACATCACATGAATATGACAGTTAAGGAAGCATTTTTTTCTTTTTAAGCAAGACAATCCAGATATTAATATCAAGATTTCAAAATTCTACGAGTTGCGGCCTAAAAATGTTGTTCTAACGCCTCAAATGCCTCACAATGTATGTGTGTGCAGATATCATGCTAACTTCAACTTCTTCATTGAAGCCATTCACAAAGAAATAGCTAGTTTCCTTGCTACTCACACTCACCTTATGAATCTTGTTTGCTGTGATGTAGAAAGTGAAATATGCATGACAAGTCAATGCAAGAAATGCATCATGAATTTACACACATTAATAGATGGAAAGTTTGATTTGTGTGACATAATATCTTGGAGAAAATGGACCGAACATGAGTGTCACCCTAAACAGACTACTACCAGTGGAACACTTTGTGAAGCTCTCTCTGAACTTCAGTCTCAACTAAAAACGTTCAAGGAGCACTTCTTTGTCAAAAGGATGCAATCTGGAGCTTTCAAGACTGTGAAAGCATCAGTTATTGATGATGAAGTGATATTGCAAATAGATTTTGCAGAAAACTATGCAGCACTGGCACAAGATGAGATACAAAGTGCCCATTGGAGTCATACACAGATTACAGTGGTCACTATTTGTGTTTGGATGAAAACAGGGCTACAGTCATTTGCAATTGTGAGCGATGAACTGTGCCAAGACAAGTACTCTGTTTATGCATGTTTGAAGAGTATAATAAGTAAGCTGAAACAAGAGCTTCCCAATTTGACCTCTATACAAATTTTTTCTGATGGTTGCGCAGGTCAATTTAAGAATAAATTCACCATTTCTAACCTCTGGTACATGATGCAAGACTTTGGAGTGTCTGGAGAATGGTTTCTCTTTGCAACATCACATGGGATGGCATTGGAGCTGTAACAAAAAGGGCTGTTTGGAACAAAGTTAAGCAAAGAAAAGTCATCATCAGCAATGCACAGGAATTTTTAGTTTGTGCCAAATCATCTGTTTCTGGAATAAACTTTCTTCTTCTGATAAAAGATCACATTGATGGAAACAGAGACCTTCTGGATGGCCGCTGGAAAGCTGTTAAAAAAATAAAATATATTCACAGCAAGCATTACTTCAACGGTTACAATACCTGTAACCTAGTATGTGGTAGAACTTTCCTAAAATCAGATTTAGAGAAAGTGGAGGTTTTCCCACTTTCACTAATCTACACAGATTCAGAGATGAGTGATGAGGAATCATATCCTGATGTCCTGTTGACACCCAATTCCCAAGAAGTTACAGGTTCAGAACCAGCTGTGGAACAAATCATGCCAGGAACATTTATTTTAGTTGAGTTCCAAACTGCAAGAAAGAAATCCACTACATACAGATATGCTGCAATTGCACAGAGAAGTGTAGAAGACAATGGGGAAATATAGATTATGTGTACGCGATCTGTTGGGGACTCAGCAAAGGTATTTAAAGCTGACGAGCAGGATGTATCCTACATAGAGTTTAAACAAGTTCTTGCTATTCTCCCGAATCCAAATGTCAAACATGTTAGAGACACCTTATATTATGAGTTTCCCGGCAATTTAGACATTTTCGAAAGTGGGTGAGAGGTCAAGTGTATTTTTTCAAAGTGGTACATTCTTCAAGTGAAATAATTAAGTACTCATAATTGTAAACTAATACAATACCAAAATGTATATTATTTATAAGCAACAAAAATGTTCTACAAAGTTATTAAAACTTAAAGTGCCCTCTAAGTATATGTTACCTACTGATTCATAGCTAACTGACATAATAAAATCAGTTTAAATAAAAAAAAAAAAGATTGTACTTCACATGAGTCCCACCCGTGACAATTCCTTGTCCCACCCGTGACAGTCTTTGATTGCAATTATTGCAAGTAAGTATTACTAATCTAATATTTATTGATATTATGTCATCTAGAGAATTGTTTTATTAACGTTAATTCAATATTTTCAAAAGAAAATAAGTGCATAAATCACAGAATTCTTCTAAAATGTTGGTGGTTATTCAATGCTACGTCTATTTGCTGTCCCACCCGTGACAAAGTTTTAAAGATGAACAACAGCTCAATTTGTAAACTTCTGACATTCAGATTTAAAGGGAAGGTAAAACAATTATTTGTAAGGCAACCAGTCAATTTTTACTTTATTTCTATTTATACTTTGTTATATCAGCATCTGACCGTTGAAAAACGTAGTGCAACTGTCCCACCCGTGACAATGGAATCCCCCCGAAATCCACTTTTCTACATAGTTTAGAATATGCTCTTTCTAATGACCATAGTTTAGAAGAGTTTGGAGAAAACACTTTTTTGAAAAATTTGACTAAAAATACCCATTTTTAGCACTTTTTGAAAAATCGTCAACTTTACCCTAGATTTGTGAAATAATGGAAAACAATAGGAGAATGAAATTTTATATTCTAAGACCTTGTGTTGGTGAGTTATGGTGTGCAAAGTTTCATGTACATCCCACAATTACTTTTGGAGATATAAAAAACTAAAGTTCGCATTTTTTAAAAACAGCTATTTTTTTGCCCAACTTTGCTTCAAATTATCTATATGAAAATTGCTCAGAAATCCTTTTCTTAATATTTTACTTTAAAGAGCTCTAAAAGTTGTATAAGATGACCAAGTTTTGTTTCTTTCATGCAAATACTTAGAGATATCTCATCTCAAAGTTGCTGAAAATTAAAAGGCACACTATAGAAAGCTGTGCTATGGTCTTAAACAAGTGACTGTATCTCCAAAAGTATTGAATTTCTGAAACTGAAACTTTACCAGTGTTCATTAAGAACATGTGTGAAAGTTCATACAAAATTTCATCAAAATATATGAGGGTCATGTGGGAGCCTCTAGACCACTTGGCATGGAATGACCCAGCAAGAAAACTTATAAGATGCAGACATATTTCAAAATTTTTGCTGCTGGCAGAAGTTTTATTTCTCAAGTTCTGGTTTAGGCACTGAATCTCCTCGTTTGAGAAAAAACTTTAATTTGTATCTATTGGTGGTACAGTGGAGCATTAGTTCTAACGCAGTACGAAGCTTCCTGGCAGATTAAAACTGTGTGCCGGTCCGAGACTCGAACTCGGGACCTTTGCCTTTTGCGGGCAAGTGCTGCACCATCTGAGCTACCCAATCACGACTCATGACCTGTCCTCACATCTTCAATTCTGCCAGTACCCCATCTCCTACCTTCCAAACTTGAAGTTGTGAGGACAGGTCTTGAGTCGTGCTTGGGTAACTGAGATGGTAGAGCACTTGCCTGCGAAAGGCAAAGGTCCCAAGTTCGAGTCTCGGTCCGGCACAGTTTCAATCTGCTAGGAAGTTTCATATGAGCGCACACTCTGCTGCAGAGTGAAAATCTCATTCAGTTCTAACACATTTTATAACTGATGTATTCAGAGAAATAATTAGTTCTATTGCAGTTTGGATACTACACACACTGTGGTGTTAACAATGTTGATAGATTTTGTGAAAAGGAAACCTAGGGTGTGTTGTCCAATAAAATCCTTACAGTATGCTGTGTATGTATATATGATGGAAGGTGGGGCCAATACTGCATTTAACTGTGCTTTCTGTCAGTTCAACACTTGCTGATGTATTGACAGACATATAGTGTTCAAGTTTTTGTGTTTTTTCTCCTTATTTCTGAAACAAGTCGTATTTCTTCAAGATTTGACACATGTAACTTCATTCTTGCTCCAAATAATATGAAGCATTCTGGGGCCTTCTTTCTGTTTGTAGCCTGATCAGTTGCGTAATTGCAAAAATAAATAAAGCTATTTGATACCAAATTGTTAAATTACTGTAAGAAAGACGGATTGCCTTGCTGTAATGTGCCTCACACAGTAATAGGTTGTTCTCCATAGATTTCCTTGGACCTCATTGTTTGAAACATACTTTGCTTTTACCTGTAATTGTTGGAACTGGAAAATTTAGCATCTATTTTTGGTGACGTAAACATCTAATTTTTTTGTAGGTAATTAGATGTACATATTTAATACTTTGTACTATGTGCCAGTAGATGAAGCCATAGTACTTAGAAATTGACTAAACGAAAGTGGTGATTGGCAAGCATTTTGACTGGAGTGTTTGCATTTGCAGTAAATTCAACAGTTTTCCAAAATGATGTTTGCATGTTTTCTTGTTTTGGCTCAAAGCTACAACAAATGATTGTTTCTGTAGAGGAGTAGTAGTTTTTTTTTCTGATCAGTGCTTCTCTAAGGTGTCCCTCCACATTAATTCCTTTTTCTCACTCAATTTGATAGTTACATAGTCTGCAGAACATTGACATTTTGTGGACATTTGTAGCTTTGCAACTTACTTGACATGCTACAGATAGAACCAATGAGGTACTTAGTGTAGAAGTAGAATCGAGAAGAACTCTTTGCAAGTTAAGGGAAGAATTCCGAAGTGGTTGAGATATGTTGACAAGTTTTTTTTTCCAGTAGCTTGCTACAGTGCAGTGTGTTGGCACTTTGAACTGGCAGTCAACTGCCAGTATAAACGAACTCTGCCGGAGATGAGAGGAGCCATATGGGGAAACAAGCCCTACAGCCTGCTCACTGGGAAGCAGTGTACTCCCATGTTTCTGTGAAAACAGAACTGGCAGTCATGGGAATTGCCAATCCCTTCTGGCGTTGAGGTTCATAATTTGTCTCTAAATTCATTTCAAAGCAGGAACAGAATGAGAACACAACAAAAACTATTTGGTAACTGTTACAGTAACACACAGTTGCTGGTTGCATTTGACTGTTGTAAACAAAGTAGTTTTGGCTCAACCACTACCGTTACTTCAAGCAATCACACCTCATAGCATTAATATCGTTTTGTTACGTAATATTGTAAATTAATGGGAAGGTATCTAGACTTCTGGTTGTTTTTCCACTCTAAATTGAATCATGCCAAAAACAACTTAAGAAATTTAATGCTGCAGAGGTGTGTGTGGGGGGGGGGGGGGGGGGTCGGGGCGTGTGTGCACCTGCCCCCA
Source organism: Schistocerca americana (assembly GCF_021461395.2). Lineage (NCBI taxonomy): Eukaryota > Metazoa > Arthropoda > Insecta > Orthoptera > Acrididae > Schistocerca > Schistocerca americana. Next base: position 700,447,658 of record NC_060122.1, read on the forward strand.
ATATATGTATTTTCCACTGACAACTTCAGTATAAATGTGAGAGGTAAGTTGATCACAAATGTTTCTGCCTGAGCAGTTTGAGGAACAGTGACTGCTTGTTGGAACACAAGAATTTGGTTACATCATTGTCCAGTTTAAAAAAAAAAAAGCAACAGATCATGTCACTAATGTTCTGGGGCTCTTACTGTGTACAGAAAGATTTTACTTGGGCAATTTCAGTATAGGCATACTTTGATTTCCTCAGTTCAGTATGATTAATTTTATGCATTTTGTCATATTTTCTTAAACCAATTATGGTCATGATATGGAACAGAAGTTACAATAAACTGACTAGAACAAGTTTGTCAGATATTTAATACTAGAATAAATGTTAAATTTGTTTCCACTTAAGACATGGTGAAGAAATCCAGTGACACCAGTTTGGCCATTGGAAGGCTCAGAAACTAAAGTGGATGGTGTTCAGAGTGAGGTTGCAAACAAATAGTATCCATTAATTTACTATTTCAATGCGATTATATGAAATCAGCACTGTTGGGCTAACCTTTTGTGAATAGTAGTGAAAGTGAAAAAATCTGTTTGGTATAGAATGCGAAGTTTTTGCTGTGCCATTAAGCTCTGGCCTGAATTTTTTGCGGTATAATACACCCGAGTGAAGGGATGAGTACTGATAAATTGTTCCTCAGAGTTATACATTGTCACATTTTTCAGAGTAGTTGTGATGGATTGTTTACACAGCAAATGAGGCTGATCTGAAGTTGTTAAGTTTGCCATCGTTAGTGTTCATGTAGTAAACCAATTTTTCTTCTGCTACCTTAATTTGGGACCCAGTGCTTTGCAAATCTAAAATTTCTTCCCATAGCTAGTATGAATGATTCGTACCTTATAAAGTAGCCATCTTGATTTCTTTTGTTTATTGACTTCACTAGCAGTGAGAAATGTGACTGCTCTGTAAGTTTATATACTGAAGAGCCAATGAAACTGGTACACCTGCCTAATACCGTGTAGGGTGCCAGTGAGCATGCAGAAGTGCCACAACGCAACATGGTACGGAGTTGACTAATGTCTGAAGCAGTGCTGGAGGGAGTTGACACCATGAATCCTGCAGGGCTGTCCATAAATCCATAAGAGTACAAGGGATGGAGATCTCTTCTGAACAGCATGTTGCAAGGCATCCTAAATAAGCTCAATAATGTTAATGTCTGAGTTTTGTGGCCAGTGGATGTGTTTAAACTCAGAAGAATGTTCCTGGAGCCACTCTGTAGCAATTCTGGATGAGCGTGGTGTCGCATTGTCCTGCAGGAATTGCCCAAGTCTGTAGGAATGCGCATTGGACATGAATGGATGCAGGTGATCAGACAGGATGCTTATGTATGTGTCACCTGTCGGTTGTATCTAGATGTGTCAGGGGTCTCATATCACTCCAAATGTACGTGCTCCACACCATTACAGAGCCTCCACCAGCTTGAACAGCCCCTTGCTGACATGCAAGGTCTGTGGATTTTTAGGTTATCTCTGTATCTCGATACAGTTTGAGATTTGTCTGACCAGGCAACACGTTTCCAGTCAGCAGTCCTGTGTCGGTGTTGATGTTCGCCACATGTCAAGGCAGCATCTGTGCAGTGATGAATATTTTCGTTAGTGAACTGGTTTAGTACAGTAGTTGTTACAAATGATTAGATTGGGAGCTGACAGTATTGGAAATACTGATAAACAAATTAATATAAAAATATGCAAGAAATTGCAGTGATCGGCTGAAAACATCACAAGGAACCCCTTGAGTGTGAGATCGCAAGTTGAGGCTTTAGTAAGACTCATTTGAAAGTGTTGTGTGAACAATTATGACCGAGGAAATATTAGCTGTGTCATGCATCATGAGGGCGAAAGAAAATGTCTGGGAGGTGCAAAGATCTGTCTTCTGAGGGATAGTTGTATTATGCTTCACAAAATGGTCATCTTCGATGTTTAAAATATGTTAAAACAAACCATTAACTTGCACCATGAACACCAAATGAAAAATGGTGTGTCAAAGTGATCACAAAGGTTCATACCACCAATATCAAAGGTGCACTCCTTGGGAGTTACTGTGCAGGACATTAAGCTAAGTATCCACTCTTAAAGAATGCATGTAGTCGTATTTGTGTAATTGGGTGATGAGAATTGATGGAATATGAAATAGTTTGCCTTGGAGATTAATGTGAAACTGCCTATCCTTTAAGACATAGCTGTAGATAGTGCGATAATGATTTATAGGCATGAAAAAAAACTAACATCCAGAGGCTGAACTTTTCTGGAGGTTCCAGGTGGTATGAATTGCAATGTCACACACTTTTCAGGAGGGGTAGTTTGCTCTACAGGAATGTGATTTTTGTATTCAGATCAGGAATGGTGCAAAAGAAAATTATTTTGACCAGCTATTGGCCCAATGCAGTGCTCCTACCATAGTCATAGTTCTCTTATGCCCATTTTCCCACTCTTTCATGCTGTGATGTAAATATTCCTTACTGCCCGTGCAAGATCATGCACATGAGAAAGAATTGTAGGGGTCAGAGCAGCTCCAACTTCTTGCAGCACAATAAATAGCTTTCCAGCCAATTTACCATTCAGATTAACAGTTGGCATAATAGTATACAAAGCTGTTAAGGCAGCTAGTTGATCTTGTTAAAACTCTCTTGGTACCTTTAATTTTCAGGATTCCTTTCATTTGCATTTCCTCTTGAAATCATGATTGGCCAAAGTTGGGAAATAAAAAAAATTTCGTTACTGAGTGATGGGATAATTTTGTCCCATCTGCAAATTCTTGTTGGATCATACCTATCACCATCCCAAAATTTACAAAATCCTTTGCTGCTCATCCTTAGACCAATACTTCTCCAAAAATAATTTTGTTAACTCTTCCCATCAATTACATGAGCCTGCAACTTCAACTGCCCAACAACGAAAAGAAGTTGGTTCAAAATTGCTAAACTTTTCACAACTAATAAAAGAATCTCATTTATATGCAGTACAAACACTTTATTTGACATTTTGAACTTTACTAACTTTCTTTCTAATTTAACTTAAAATCTACATTTTCATTGACCTCATCCCTTTTCTTTCCACTAGTAACCACACTACTTTTCAATTTTTCTTTCTACTGTTCATATTTTATTGTCTAGATATGTCTTGGTTTGTACAATTTCAGCTTCCACATTGTCCTTAGTTTTAGAACAAGATTTTTTGGATGCTACCAGAGATTTCTGACAGTAACCAGCAACAACTTCCATCTTCATTTTATAATTCCACTGCTTTCAGCTTCACAGCCTTTGCTAGAAGTCTTTATTTTTATATCTATCATTTAGTTGCCTTTCATAATTTGTTTCCAGAAGCAGTTTTTCACTGGTTCTATTTGTTTGTCCAAATCTGATGTTAAATTAGTATAATATTTATAATGTTTCAGTTCTGTTTTAAAACTATCTGTGTCTTTTTTAATGTTACTGCTGTTTTTGTTCATTCCTTCTCTTAAACCATTAATGTCAGCCCACCTTTTGTCTACTTTTGAATGCAAGTCTTTCATAAACTACTTCATTATCAACTGAAAATTGTCCTTTTTCTGACATTTCCCGAATAAGTCTTTCATAAACTACTTCATTATCAACTGAAAATTGTCCTTTTTCTGACATTTCCCGAATGTTGGTACTCTCCTCACACAACTCCTGTTTAATGTTAATTTGTTTCAGCAACTCCAAACTCTCTGCTTCCCCATTCACACTACAGAGAGCAGTGGGTGAAGCCCCTGACATTTTGTCCATAAAAATTCCTCCAATTTTACCCCACTCTCAAGTTCACTTTTAGCGGCTACTTTATGTTAACTTACAAATTTTAGTTTCTCGTTTGTATCTTTAAGCACAATACCACCAGGCTCACTCCCACTGTTTACTACCTGTGTCTCTCTGTCAAATACACTGATTTTTCTTTCCTTGTCACTCATTTTGCCAAATAGTTACATTCACTGACAAAACACTTTACTTTCAAATTGTTACAGTGCCAGTCATTAATACTGTTGCAGCTTGTAGCTGCCATCTGCTTACTGCTTCTGCCCACAAATCCCATGCCAGCTAGGTTGTAGTTCTGTGGCAGACTGGTTTGTATACTGCTGGACTTTGTGCTGATTAGCTGCTGCTCAAGATGGTGGTGTTGTCAGGCAGTCTTGTCCTACCATTGGTCGAAGTCCTCTCTGTAATGGTCTCCACTTCTTGCCTTATTTCATTCAATATAATTTGCGCTATCCCAAAATTTGTCCATACACTTTCTTGTTTGCAGTCTGTACATAATTTTAGTCCCTTTGTCCCACATAAAATATACTTCATTGTTCAACAGTCACTTCACCACTGTAAATAAGTAGTACACTGTCCCCACCAGTGCGAATTCTTTTTAATTGTTCCAGTGTCTTATCAGTCCTCACACACACGAGCTCTCATTGTGCCAGGTGGAGTCAGATCCTATAAGGCACCAAATGTAGCGTTACTGATATGATTCTTGTAGTCTCTCCCCTGCTCCAAACCCTGGCTATTGCTTTTTAGCAGTGTAGTTTTATGATTTAGCAACTGTTCAGTCTGATGAAGACATCCCTAGTAGGTGTTGAAACCTAGGTCAATGTACCTAATGTTTTTGTGCAACCAGTTGGCTGTTTAATCTTATATTAAAACACATTTATTCCTTGCAAAGTTCAGTTATTAGTGATGAGATCAGTTACTCTACTACAAAAAACTATTGGCGCACAGAACCAGACAAGCACCTACATTTGACTACCAACAGTTCAGTGACGAAGTTAATTGTTCCATTTTAGGCAAGAAACACTGTTCATATTTAGATGAAAGTTATAGTTGACACTTAGCACTGTCCTGTAATAATTATCAAAGGAAAATGCCCTGTGATACTTCAATTAAGTCCATAATGAGAATCATCATGTCCAAAAACAGCTTGTTCCAATGACAAACTCATTACAACTTCCTGTAAATTACAACACAATTCGCTGAAAATGTTCACTTATCCGATGTGCGGAAACCACTTGAAAGTTGTTAAACATTAGCCTTATTGGGTTTCGCATATATCGGTGTGCATATTTTTCTTTACACAACTGGCATACTAGAAGTGTTAGTCAACACTGGGAGTATACCTGACATAAGTCTTACATGTGAGCTTTCAAACCACAATTTTGGGTGGTGCTGACTACTTAAAGATGGGTGTAAGAATAGACTATTCTTTCACAAACTACATCATGCTTTGAAAATCGGCTAGGCTGGATTTTACTGTTTGGATGAACTACCAGAAGTAACATAATTTGGCTTATAGAAGATGTTGCAGTTAGAAATATAAATACAGGACACTATTATACTTTTGCAATGTGGTTTTCCTTGTTTATATTATGAGTGCATATTGCAAATTAGGTCAATTATATGAAATTATTAATTAGTGAGTTAAACAGTGCTGCATGTCATTTTGTTTAGAAAAATTAAAGTAACAAAGAAATCTAGTCAACCTTTGGAATCCAACAATAGCTATAACAAGATCATAGTGGTAAATGGCATTAGTCTAGATGAAGCTGAACATACGTACAAATTAGACTTGGAAATGCAAAGTGAAACAATTAAAGGTCTTCAAAAACAGTTACATGATCAAAATGAGTGACTTGAGTATTGGCGTGAGTGATGATCAGTTGGTGTCATCAGATTTGAATGGAATGAATTTTGAAAATGATGAGTCTGATTTTGTGTTCCAACAAAATTCCAGAAACATGACTATATCTTACTATCAAATAAATGCTAGCCTTAGTTGAAAATGGCAACAGTGAAAGTAAATTTCCAAAAAACATACATGTTGTTGATAATAATTATACAAGTGTATGATCTAAAAGTGCTAAGAATCTTGAGCAGAGGAATAAAACAATTGTAATGGCTGATGGTTGTGGATTTGCTCCTCTTGTTATTGAACAGCCCACGATAAATGCAAGTGCCTTCATAAAGCCTGACACACCTATATCTGAAATATATAACCATGCACAGTCCACAGATGTAATAAGTTTGTCCTCAGAAGATTGATGTGCTTTGTGGTTGGACAAACAATGTAAACAAAAAAGAATTACAAAGCAAAACTGAAATTAAAAAAGTGCTTAGGGCAGCTGGCACACACAACTGTTTTTGTGCTGAATATCTGATGCCAATATGACTTATTGTGGTTGTGGGTGAACAAGGAAATTTCTGCTGCCAATGAACAAACATCAATGTAATGTGAGCACTTCAAAAATGCAAAAATCCTTAATGTCAGTCATATTGTCCACTGGTTCCACAGTTCACTTGGATTACACCTAAATAGCCTAGGAAAAAACCTGCTCATTAAAAATACAAACCATATCAACAAACAGGAATCAGATACCCAAAACTGAAATAGCATCCAACTGGCACTCCCAAAGTACAGCTAACATAACACTGACAACTCAATCATCAATAACACTAGCAGAACAAACACCTCATCTGACATGCATTAGGAAGGAAATACTGTTTTTTATGGTGAGCCACCCAAGAGAGATGCAGACTAGGTTATCTGATAAATTTCACTTGGGGCAATTGGGTGACAGTAATCAAGAATTTTGTTTCCAACCAGCCAGTAAAACTGACACAAAACGACAAGGCAGAAAGTGTGTTTTCCTTGCATATTAATGTTCAGTCACTTAAAAATAAACTTACAGAACTGGAATGCTGGTTGGAAGAATTAAATTGTGATGCTTTGATAGTACGAGTGTTGTACGAGTGTCATCCTGTGTGGTCAATGCAGTTTTCCTGTAGTTCAGAAGAAAGGATTGAAGCAATTCAGAATTGTGAGCATCAATTTGACAACAAGATGCAGCAGAAGCATCAGAGTCTGTATCAGGGCCAATCGGGAGACATGAAAGAGTGTCCACATTACCATGTTGAGCTGTCGGATGAAACAAGGCCTGCAATGGCTTGTGATCCATCACTAAGTAGAATTTTCTGCCATACAAAAAGTGGTGTAATTTGTTGACACAATATACAACAGCCTATGCCTCTTTCTCTATTTGTGAATAATTACACTGTGCCTTGGGCAACACTTTTGATATGAAAGCAATAGGTCTGTCTTTATCACCAAATCTGTGTGAAAGCACTGCACTGATTCCGTAAGAGGAAGTATCAACTTGCAACACCTCTGGTTTGTCAAGATAAGAGTGAACCAAGCATCGATCACTGAGCAATGCATCTTTAAGTCTTCAAAAAGTTTCTTGGCTCTTGTCTGTACAAACAAAGGGGACACTCTTGCAATGCAATGGAGCTGCGATATGTGCAGCATTCAGTATGAACTGAATATAATAGTACATTTTCCCTAAGACTGACTGCAATTCTGTGAGGAACTGGCAGGTCACGTATGGCTAACAAATGTGACTGAAGAGGATGTTCACCTTGACTTTTATGACATGACCAAGATACTGCAACTCAGGTTTTAAAAAAAAAATCACACTTCTACAGTCTACAATTTAGACCTGCATCAGATAATACACGAACCAAATCATGCAAAGTTGCAATGTGTTCTTCAGGTGTATGACCTGCTATGACAATATCATCCAAATAGTTTGAACAGTTTGATACTTGAGCAGTCAGCTGTTCCAAGTACCATTGGAAAATGGCGGGAGCAGAAGCACTGCCAAAAGGCAAACACAAATATTTAAGCAAGCTCAAAGGAGTGTTCACAACACACATGGCTTGAGATTATTCATCTTGTGGTGTTTGAAGATGTGTGTCGCACAAATCAATTTTTGAAAAGTGGCGACCAGTGCCTAATCTGTCCATGAGTTATCAATCACAGTTTGTGAGTTGACTACAGAGGGGAATGTGACCTGAAGGTTTGGCGAGCAAAACCAGCGGACATGTATGGGCGCAATAGCTCTGTTATCCTGTAATTCTCTAAGTTCAGCACTCACTTTGTCCCGTAATGCAATGGTAACATGTCTGGCCCAGCCAGTTTTTTGGCTGAGCATTGTCTTTCATTGTAATATGTACAACAAAACTGTTAGCCTTGCCTAAACCTTCAGAAAAGAGTTTAGGGAATTCTTTCAGAAAGCTAGCTACACTGTCTTTGGCATTAAAAGCAGTCACTGACAACACATTGTCCTGAATTTTAAAGCCAAACAAATCAAACGAATCAGGGCCAAATATGTTTTCACAATCGTGTGATTGTAGCACAATGAAAGTCACAGTTAGTGTATATGAGTGATACATGGCAAACAAAGTACATTTTCTGAGAACAGGAATGTCTTGTCCATTATAAGCCATCACGTGCGTGCTAGTTTTAGACAGGTGTTGGAAGCCTAACAGTTCACGTGTTTTACAATTCATCAATGTAACAGAGGCACCTGTGTTCACCTGAAATATCTCTTGTTTTCCACTAATATGCAAATGAACAAAAAGTTTGTTGGACTGGCATAGCACCGAAGAAACTGTTTGCTTGCTAGTTTTGCTAATATCTGCGGCAGGCTTTGAATGCACTGTACTGATTACATGGATCTTGTGACTAGATTTTTGTGAGTGGGCAGAATTCTTATGTTTGTTCCATTGCAAACATACGAATTGTACGTGACGGTTCTTGCCACAAGCATAACACTGTGATTGTCTGGACAGGTAATCTTGGCATTTGTGCCATGAATAGCACCGAGGGCATAACTTAATTCTGTTCACCTTTTTAGAGAACTGTTTATGCAACATGGCGTGTGCTGGTTGTTGCTGCCTAATGGGCCAGTTGTGAGCAAGGGATGACTCTACACGACAAATTTGTGGCCACTCAAATTTATTGGGCGCTACGGCACCCGAATCATACTGATCTAGTATTTGCACTACTTGTTGAAATGATGGATCTGACTGTTTCAAAATCTGTTTTCTAAGTCTGACATTAGTTACACTGTACACAATCGCATCACGCAACATTTCATCTGAAGATAAGCATCACAAGCACATTTGAATTTGCATGTCATCATGCCCTGCAAATCTATTACCCACTTGTGATAAGTTTGTTCTGACCTTTTTTTGCAATGAAAGAATTGGTACCTAACTGCCACCACATTCACTTGTTGGTCATAATAGTTAGAGAACCTATAGCCTGATCATAGGAAAGTTCACACGGCATGGAATTAGGGAACAATTTTTGAACGAGGCGAAAAACTGCATTTCCTACCATTGACAAAAAATAATGTAGTTTCACAGTACCTGGTACTTTGTGAGCAATGCTGGGTGGGAGAGGTGGGCTGCTCATTTTGGAATAGGAAAATGCAAAGAACAGAAAAGGCAAGCAATAAAAATATGCACACAAGCAAAGAAAATTTCTGCAACCGCCACCTGAAAACTCTGAATAGTGAAAACACTATAAAAGTCAATGTTAAAACATTTAAACAGACCCCTGCAAAGAAAAGACAAGGTAAAAATAAGGAGCCTGAAAAACATAAAAGCCCATGACAAATCAAAATTGTGGCAGTCCAGCTCTCGGTTGTCACATTGGTGTACGGTGCCCCACACATCGTCAAATATGTGGTGTCTAGGAAGCCTGCTTACTTGGTTCACTAGACAAACATTCAGACAAATCGTTTTAATGAGTTTTATTACAAAATGAACAGTTACAATACTTTTGCAATTACACAGATGTGTCGCACAAGCAAAGGGCGACATATGAAATAATGACTCTTCTTCAGTGTAAACAGTGGAGATTTCAACCAAAGTCACTAGCGTTTCCACTTTTATACAAGTTGCTAGTCTTGAAGCTGCTATTGAATTGGGTGTCACCAGTCAGTTGTGGCACTTGTGTCCTCTCCACATAGGGGCTGCTGCTGCCGTGTTGTCATCCTGGCGAGGAGTCAGTCAGCGCGCGATTGGCTGACGTCTTCTGACAGCCATCTCTTCTCTATCATTCCCAACTGGCATGCCGACACTTGACTTTGTCATAACAGGGTGTGTGACGTTGGAATGGATCAATATTCTGGAGGGAATTGTTGGGATGAATGGGGGTATCAACAGGACAGATTGAGTAGCGAGTTCAGTTTTGGTTGGTTGAGGCTTAGCTTTGCATTTTGTGGAATGGGTGGGGTGGGAATCGTCGCAGGTATTACGGGTATAAGGGTAAGCACTGTTCAACGAAATTGGAGTCTTTGCAATGTGGACAAGTGGGTGGGCTTTTACAATCTGCAGTTAGCTGGTCATTGTAGTGACGACAATTTGACAGTGGTAGGACTGGGCATGGGACTTGGAAGATGCGACCTTGTGGCAGTTGTGATATATCAGGGCTCCCTCATTAAGGAGGTCTGTAATGGAGGTGGACTCAGTAAAGACATGGGCAAGGCTAGTGGGGCCATTCTCATTGTTGATCTGAAGGGCTTTCTGAACTTCTAAATTTGGCTTGTTGTTCAGTTTGGATACCACTTCCTCATCCATGATCTCAAGGTCATGCAGTGGAAGGATGGAAGAGAGGTTGGGGTTGTTTGACAGGTGGTATTGTGGTAAGGATGTTAAGGAGGCTTTGAGACCAAAGGTAATGTGATGAATTTTGGGGAGAAGATTACTTTGGAAGCTGGGGTTCAGGGACTTAAGTCATACAGAGTCTTTTTAGGGATGATCTGTAGGATGTGGAGACTGGGTAGGTATTTTTTTTTTTAATTTTAAGGGTGAGGAATTTGGGGTTGAGGAACTCTGGATCTGGGTTGGAGAGGATGAAGCAGTAGATGGGAGGGGAAGATGATCGGGAGGGGAAAGGAGTTGTGTCCATATGGAGAGTGTCGTTGGCATCACTTTGTGGTTTTTTTGGTGTGTGCATGGGACTGATGGTATTTCGACATTTTGTTGGATTTTAATGGCTGTTGGAGGATAGGATGGTTGTGGGGTGGAGTGTGGTGTGGTGTGGTGTTGTTGAGGGTTACCTGAGAGTTATGCAGATCCCTCAGCATGGCAGGTGTTAGGTGGTGTGGTGAAGCTTGATGAAGTGATGTCATCTGAGGCAACTGTAGCTCAGCTGGCAGTTATGTATGCAGCAGTGGTGGCTGATAAGTCGAGGCTGAAAGAAAAAAGATGGGGGAGCTGGGGACAGAGAGAGATGCATGTGTTACTGCTGTGGTCGGAGAGGATACTGTTGGTAAGGGAGGATAGTTGTAGGGGGGGTGACGATGCCAGCAGGAGAAGGATAGGTGTAGATGCCAGATGTTGCGGGGTGATCTAAGACAGCAGACAGTGATGATCAGCATTGATTGGGTGAGCGGCCACCGAAACAGCACTGGGACGATGGTGACAAGCTGTAGTGAAGTTGTGAATGATCAGAATGTCTCCAATGCTACAGTGATGGAACATATGTGAATAGAATAGTAAAAGCATACTTGTTAGTAATGTCAACTGAACAGGGGAAGAAAGAGGAAGACAGATAACATGAATAGTGAAAAACTGATGTTTGAACAAGCATGTAGGAACACAAATACAGGATGTTCTGGCAGTTTCCGGCAACTAGAGGGAGCAGTGTGGTGCTGGTGTGCCAGACTCCCACTCCCACTTTATTACTGAGCTTACATGGAGTTGCTTCACCGATCTTCTTTTCAGAATAGCCGGCTGCAATTGTCTGCCCAACTTCTTCTCCAAAGATAAGATGCTGTTTTGGAGGAATTGTTATACTCTTAAAATAACGCTGTACACTTAGGATACTTTTAAACCAATCTCACTATATTTTCACTTCCACAAACAAGACACCATATAAATGATTCATTTTTTGTGAGCCCAACAATTACCAGTCCAACAGATACTCTTACATACTTTATAACAAATACAATCTAGAAAGCTCTAGCAAGTCCACCATCCAGACCTCACGAAAGTAAGTGAATAAGTAAGTGTCTTTTCTTTTCTTTAACAACATTCAATTGTTCTCAATAATGACTGATGTAGCACCATCACGGAGTATGTCGCGTTTGCTCCTTGTGCTGGGAGTGTAACTTCTGAGGTGAGTGCTGCGACTACCTGCCCGCGCCTATCAACCGTCCAATACACACCATTCCTGCACACACATAATCGTGGTGCAGTGTACACAGTTCTACTTTCACACACTCATCTTTAAAATAACGCGTATTCGAGATGGTGGAAATACGAGTGTCTCTAGAATTTACTTCGAAATTCTCGAAGCACTACGTATTCGTATCCCTCTCCTTAGTTCGGACACTCGACATTTTATACATGTTTATTATGTACATCACTATCATATTCATATAACATTAATTTATAGTTCGATCAGTTTGCATGACATTCCTTTCAACAGTTGTGTACTTAATCTATAGCTCTCCTTTTTTCCGTTTTACTACCATTATAAAACTTGATCCTTTTGATCAATGTTGGAGCCAGCTCTTTCAAAATCTAAAATTCATTAGGACAAGAATATTTCCGTTTTCTGCTCCCTTTTCCAGTCGTAAATTCCTAGTGTGCATGACCCATATAACAATGCGAGTGGAAAAGAAAATTCAAACTTACTAGAATAATCTCTACAAAATGTGTGACTTTTGTCATGATACTGCCCTTTTCCTTTTAGGCACAGTAGCTATACCTTACATATGGGTTGATACTATGAATGCATTCCCTCCTTCTGTTTTGGTAGGTACACTTGTAACGACAATTATACGTATAATAATTTTTTTCTCTTTATGAATTTAGATAAATTAATATAAGCAATGTGATGAATTTCTTTTTCGATTCTTTTCGTGTCATGTTAAAGAAACTGTGAGCAACTTTTGAAACGAATATTATTATTTATGTTAGATTTCAAATAATGTGGTAATCTAAGGAAAGTGTATTTAGTGTTAAAACTATTGTAAGATGTGAAAATTGTAATTTATACACTTGGTCCATACGTAGGTAATGCGTTAGGATATGTGTAGTAGAAAACCTGTGGTGATACCCTACCTGTTGGGGAGCGGGAAAAGGTGGAGGCAGGCGAGGCGGGAAAACGCACACTGGCGCGGTTCTGCACAACGGGCTCAGTAACACAGTCAGAGGCGAGCAACAGTCGGAAGTACACGTACTGTACCGAGGAGGCTACCCAGGAAAAGTGGATTCCATTGAGCCTCGGATGAACCGATTCCGACGACTACTTGGCATGGCTATATTCTGAGGCACAAAATTGGAAAAATTACGACGCTAAGAAGATGGAAAGTGCCGATGTTGTGTGAGCCTTAGCCGTGCTTGCATGTGTGCCGTGCTGCCCGCTATCTCGCTGCCCGCCAACCGCCGCACCGACTTGCACAGGTCAAACATTTATTTCATCTTTAGAAGTGTATCTGTGTGGACCAGTGTCGAAACTGTTTCTAATGGTTCAATAATAATGTGACTTTCACCAGAATTGTTTTAGCCATGACTTATCCTGATCACTGACCTAGACAGGATCCTTACCTCGTATTGTGCAATCCGAGTATCCTAAACTGAAAGTTTAATATTTGTGTTAATGAAAATCATCAGCAGATTAATCTATGCCATAAAGGAATCTATAGTTCTGTGTGCTGTTGCAAATATTGGTAAAGAACAAAAGAGTTTTTTTTGTTGGATTGAGTTAGCGATGTTATTTAATTAATTTGAGACAGAAATAATGACAGTTAAATTATTCAGAAGTAAGACAAAAGAGTAGTTATCCAGAGATTGATAAATTTTGTGTATTAATTTGCCTTCAGTACTTAACAGTTTCAGTATAACGACTATAACAGTTTCGCAGGTAACTTTTGACGTAGCCTCGTACATTTTACAGCCCACTTACACATCTTCTGTCATACACATCTTTAGTTCTTTGTATAAACTGACGTGTGCAGCACAATACCACCCTTTTGCTCTTGTTCATTCGTTCAAACCTTGATGTGTACTGATCAGATTTGACCTGTAAATTTAAATTCTATATCAATCCTAAATGTATTAGAGTTTTTCCATTATTCATAGTGATATTGTGTGTGTACTTTTAAGATTGTCGACGCTAGGGCAATCTATGCCCGATTTCTGTCTGCTCAACATACAAAATGCAGTTCGTAGTAATCATTACTGTGTGGTGTTGTGTAAATGTAGCTCGTCCAAATTAGTACCTAAAAGAGAAAACTTTAGTTCAGTGGATCTTTCGGGTTCCAAACTTTGCCATATAACGCATCATTACTACGTGTTAATATGCTTGTACATGCACCCACTTGTACAAGGAAAAACTCACTAATTGCCTAAGTAGGCTGGCGACCGAATTGTTAATTATAGGTAGCACCTACTGTGTGTACTTCTTGTCCATGCGAAAGAGCAGTTATACTCTACATTTACTTGATGCATCACTGTAGTTATTGACTGAGTACAAGTCTGATCTTGCTTCTATTAGGTACACGCGGTCAACTAATGTACTAAAATCCTTGTTTATAAGGTGAAGCCCGTGAACTTATTACAGTACAGGCTTTATATAGCTAACCTACGTCCGAGCAGGGCGGTAGTGTTACAAGTGGCTTCCAGGTGACAGGACATCCATCTGTTGTCGGTTACAAATTAATGTAAATACCGAACAGTGGATGTTCAGTGGCACGAATTACAATAAAGTTTAGTAAAAGAAACTGCAGTGTGAGCCAAGTATAATAGTGTGGTGTAGTTGGCATTTAGTATGGACAGAAACGTAGACGGGGTAGGTGCGCCAAGCGAAATGGAGAATGCGGCTGGCAGTAGCCGGAGTTTACGCGGCCAGATAACAGATGGCGTTAGCGAAAGACAGTTGGCGTACATACAATACCACGAACATGTCAATGAACAGATTGAAAGGTTGAGATCGCCTCGAACACAGCAAGGGACAAAACAGGAAGCAGAGGATGACTTTGTAAATGATAGTGGGTATGTGAATGAATCCACTGACATGTTTGATTCTCAACAAATAAAGAAAGAACCGAAAGAAACTTTTGAAGTAGGATCGGAACACACCGATTCCGTAGAACAAAACAGTGTGAAAATTTTAAGCATGAACGATCTATTTGAACAATTAACCAAACAAATTTCAGGACAGAGTGAGCAGATCAAAACACAGAATGAGCAGCTCAAAACACACGTTAACGAGCAACTCAAAACACAGGTGGATCAAATCAAAGCACAGGTTGAAGGACAGGGAATTAAAATTAGTAAACAAATAGAACAAGTAGAACAAAAAGTGGGTAATTTAAATTCTGTGGTAAATACTCTGAAATTTGAAATTGATACCATTAACAAAAATATGGATACTATGCAGGAGGAAATTGGAAATATTAATAGTAGATTTGATGTTGAAATTCTCAACATCCAAGAGAAAGTAGAACCTCTGGTTGAAACTAAGGTAGACGAAAAAGTTTTCGGTCTTAAAACTGAGATCGTAAACGAATGTCAACACGGGATATCGCAATTGAAAAAGGTAGTTTCAGACACTGAAAGGGATTTAAGCAAAAAAGTATCCGGATGTGTTCAAAATTGTGAACAAAATACTACGAAAATTCAAGGCAAAATTTTCGATCTGGAAAGCAAAATTAAAGATAGGTCTGGTGTTGTCTGTAATGGCACACCAATTACGAAGCTGCTAGAAGGCAAGGAACGCTTCGATCCAGCCAAGAAACATAACGGGTGGCATCCGTTAGATTTTATCAAAAATTGCGAGAGAGTATTTCCTGAGCACTTATCTGATCAGGAAAAGATAAACGTTGTAATTAGCGTCTTAGCGGGTGATGCTAAGCGCTGGGGAATAAATTTAAATACCGAACGAATGACGTTCGAAGAATTTAGGCAAAGATTTACGGAAGAATATTGGTCTGAACAAAAGCAGGACCATTTATGGCGCGAGTTTATCATGGCCAAACAGCATGATAACCGGGGCAGAAATTCTTTGAAAGATTTCTGTGAGTATTGGTACCGGAAATTGACGCATTTGAGAGGTAGAAGATCAGATTCAGAAATTATCTGGGAGCTATATAAAAAGCTTCCGGAGGATTCCAAGAGGTACGTAGGAAGCAATCATCGTAGCTTCCAAGCATTTCTTGAAAGGGTCGAAGATGAAGACCATTGGCGCGAAAGTCGTGCCAATTATCAAAATTTTGGTAACCGTGATAACCGACACAATGACGAACGAAACGACGGCGATGGATTTCGCGTCAATGTAATACAGAGAGGAAGAGGCAGAGGAAATAATCCAGGTCGCGGTAGAGGGTATACCGCGCAAAATAATAACAACGCGGGAAAGTAATTTCCGCGAACGTTGCGGGCCAAACGGAAGCGGACAATACATACCGGCCCTGATTCAAGAAAAGATACCGGACCGACCGTAATGTAACGAGACAGGATAGGGACGAGCATGGAACACCGCGACGTGTTGTGGCGAAACAAGCGTCAGGTGCGAGCCAGAATGAATCATCGCTGCCGCACAGAGCGCTACATGTTAACAGGCGAGTGGAGCATCAGAGGGCAACGGCCCAGCCTAGCCGAACATCTGTTCGGAAAGAAGCCGCTAGCAATACGGCAGCAGTAGGTACGAACGTAGCAGTCAGAGCTAATAAAAATTTTACGAGTAATAATTCCGTGGCAAAGGAAACAATAAATGAGACTGTGAGTACACAGAGAGGTGCGGTTAGCAGTGTTTGCAATGAGATAAAAGGCAAGGATGAATTAGCAGAAGTAACTGATTGGCGTGTGCAGATCGATGATCTGTACAAGGGCCTAAAGCAATGTGAGTGGGAGGATTTTAAAAGGGAGTATGAGGCGAAGAAATTAGTTGGTGGAAAGAGAGATAGTAGGGACGTCCATAAAGTGACGTGGCCCAAAATTGAAGAGGGGAGAATAAATAGCGCCGCGCAAAGTACGCGTGCCGCCAATAGGATGAAGGTTAATGATAGGAAGGATTTGGAGGATGAAATCCTCAGCATTGACGAAGAAATAACTCCTGCTAACAGTCCGCCAATAGTACAAGCTGCTACCGAGAGGCACCGTGTAGAAGGGGTAGATGATTACCTGAAAGTAATTAAAGTCCACGAGGATTACACCGAATATGAAGTCACAGTGGATGTGAATAAAGCTGAGGATGAGGCCGTTTTGCCAAAAGAGGAGATTGAATTAAAATCTAACCCTGACAACAATACAGAGGAAGAACTTAGTGCCTGTCTCAGAAAAGCTTTTATGTTAGAACCTGAAAGCGATCCGGAATGGTCGGGTTCCGACGATAGTTCGGAAGATGAAAGATACATAAATATAGACGAAAATGAATGTACTAACGCTCCCTATTGTGCTAAAGTAGCGTACTTAAGTGAATCTGATGTAGAGGAAGAGAGTAGTGATGACTCTAGTGAAGATGAATTTTCAGGTGTAGAGGAAAATGAATATACTTTTACTGAAAGAGGGTATGAGAAAATCAGTGAAAATAAAGGGGATGCAGTTAAGTACGATATTGTACCTAACGATGACGACGTATCAAAACAAAATCCAGACGTTGAAACAGGACAAAGAAAGAAAGAACCACCGGACGACTCAGTGTTTATTTTGCAAAGCGTTCAAGTAAGCAAAGACTTTGAACTCCAGAAACCGAAAAAGCCGCCAGATATAAAAGGTTCACAGGCTAGGAACGTATCTTGGGACGATGTCACAGTCGACCAAGGTGCGTTGCGAAAAACGAAGTAAGGGGCACAATCATAGAGCCTGGGGCAGATTTATATCGGATTTTGAGAATGTCATGAACACATTACATCATGAAACTACAGGATTCCCACCGGAAGAAATTTTGTTAGGCAGAAGTAGTAAAAGTTTAATTGAAGAAAAACTAGAGTTTCCACCTTGTACAAGTTTGGGATTGGATCAAAAGAAAGAATTGGTGATAAAAAGGGCAAAGCAAAAGGCTGAATCTAGATCTAAAAGACACAATAAAAATTTAAAAGTTTCAAAATTTAAAATTGGAGATTATGTTCTTTTAAAAACCCACGAAAAGTCTAGTGAACTAAACCATGAAATTTCAAAATTTAAATAAATTTATAATGGACCATATGTAATACAGAATATTCCACACGACAATGCTTACTACCTGATCTACCCAAAATCCAAAAGACCTTTAGGCGTAAGAAATATTGTGGACCTGGAATTGTATGTACCTAGGAACGAGTAAATGTGCTGTATCTTATGCTGAACCCAAGTTATTCTAAATGTATCTAATCTTGGTAAATGTCTGTATACCCTTGAAAGTGTGCTAATGTAGTTATGTGAGTTTCAGATTACCAATTGTACTGTAACTGTAAAAATGTATGGAGAAAAGGACTGAAAAGAAAGGATAAATGCTATCAGTCAGATAAAAGATGGGACTGTCAAAATGAAAATGGGCAGTGTATGAACCATAATATGAAGGACTGCCAAATACCAATGAGGGCAGATAAATAATCGATGGAAAATTGTAAATGTGATCCAGGAGATGTCACCATATGAAGTGAAAAGGACTGCCCAAATCCGCATAATAGGCAGCAAATATGTGTAGTTAATTTTCTGAATATATGTGTGTGTGTTTTGTTTAGTAAGTAAGAAAATGGACTGCTATTCAAAGCAAGCAGCGACAAATTATCTTATAGTGTATACAAAATATGAAATTGTTTTTGTAGTTAAATGTTTGTATTCCAGAATTTTAAATTATTTCTTTGAGAAATTTAGAAAAAATAAGTAAATTGCTATTTTAGTGAGGTTGTGATGGGAAGTTGGACTGTGCAAAAGGCACTTGAGTAAATGACAAGTCAGTATTCTTGAAGTGTTAAAAAAGTGTAAACTTATATACAGTGAGCAAAAGGAAATATGTAGTGTAAATCTATTTGGACAATTAAGTAAAGATTCGGAACCACTGTATAATTGTAAGATTTAGTGTTCCCATAAAATTCGGAATTAAGAAAATTTTCTGGAAACAGGGGCATGTGTAACAACAATTATACGTATAATAATTTTGTTCTCTTTATGAATTTAGATAAATTAATATAAGCAATGTGATGAATTTCTTTTTCGATTCTTTTCGTGTCATGTTAAAGAAACTGTGAGCAACTTTTGAAACGAATATTATTATTTATGTTAGATTTCAAATAATGTGGTAATCTAAGGAAAGTGTATTTAGTGTTAAAACTATTGTAAGATGTGAAAATTGTAATTTATACACTTGGTCCATACGTAGGTAATGCGTTACGATATGTGTAGTAGAAAACCTGTGGTGAATACCCTACCTGTAGGGGAGTGGGAAAAGGTGGAGGCAGGCGAGGCGGGAAAACGCACACTGGCATGGTTCTGCACAACGGGCTCAGTAACACAGTCGGAGGCGAGCAACAGTCGGAAGTACACGTACTGTACCGAGGAGGCTACCCAGGAAAAGTGGATTCCATTGAGCCTCGGATGAACCGATTCCGACGACTACTTGGCATGGCTATATTCTGAGGCACAAAATTGGAAAAATTACGACGCTAAGAAGATGGAAAGTGCCGATGTTGTGTGAGCCTTAGCCGTGCTTGCATGTGTGCCGTGCTGCCCGCTATCTCGCTGCCCGCCAACCGCCGCACCGACTTGCACAGGTCAAACATTTATTTCATCTTTAGAAGTGTATCTGTGTGGACCAGTGTCGAAACTGTTTCTAATGGTTCAATAATAATGTGACTTTCACCAGAATTGTTTTAGCCATGACTTATCCTGATCACTGACCTAGACAGGATCCTTACCTCGTATTGTGCAATCCGAGTATCCTAAACTGAAAGTTTAATATTTGTGTTAATGAAAATCATCAGCAGATTAATCTATGCCATAAAGGAATCTATAGTTCTGTGTGCTGTTGCAAATATTGGTAAAGAACAAAAGAGTTTTTTTTGTTGGATAGAGTTAGCGATGTTATTTAATTAATTTGAGACAGAAATAATGACAGTTAAATTATTCAGAAGTAAGACAAAAGAGTAGTTATCCAGAGATTGATAAATTTTGTGTATTAATTTGCCTTCAGTACTTAACAGTTTCAGTATAACGACTATAACAGTTTCAGGGCCCCCCCCCCCCCCTTTTGCTCTTGTTCATTCGTTCAAACCTTGATGTGTACTGATCAGATTTGACCTGTAAATTTAAATTCTATATCAATCCTAAATGTATTAGAGTTTTTCCATTATTCATAGTGATATTGTGTGTGTACTTTTAAGATTGTCGACGCTAGGGCAATCTATGCCCGATTTCTGTCTGCTCAACATACAAAATGCAGTTCTTAGTAATCATTACTGTGTGGTGTTGTGTAAATGTAGCTCGTCCAAATTAGTACCTAAAAGAGAAAACTTTAGTTCAGTGGATCTTTCGGGTTCCAAACTTTGCCATATAACGCATCATTACTACGTGTTAATATGCTTGTACATGCACCCACTTGTACAAGGAAAAACTCACTAATTGCCTAAGTAGGCTGGCGACCGAATTGTTAATTATAGGTAGCACCTACTGTGTGTACTTCTTGTCCATGCGAAAGAGCAGTTATACTCTACATTTACTTGATGCATCACTGTAGTTATTGACTGAGTACAAGTCCGATCTTGCTTCTATTAGGTACACGCGGTCAACTAATGTACTAAAATCCTTGTTTATAAGGTGAAGCCCGTGAACTTATTACAGTACAGGCTTTATATAGCTAGCTATATAGCTTTATATAGCTAGGAGTGTTACACGCTCCTTCAAACAAATTCCTAATATTTTATGGTACAGGTCAATCCCCTTCTTGGTGCCCTTGACCACACAGTATAGGTCAGCCCTACTTGGATCTGCCTGCCTGCCCTTTTCTGTCCAATCAATGCTGAATGCTGTAACTTACCAAATGAAAGCATTGGTATGTTGATAGGGACACTAACAAACACACACACAAATTTCAAGCTTTCGCAACCCACGGTCGCTTCATCAGGAAAGAGGGAAGGAGAGGGAGAGACAAAGGATGTGGGTTTTAAGGGAGAGGGTAAGGAGTCATTCCAATCCTGGGAGCAGAAAGACTTACCTTAGGGGGAAAAAGGGACCTGTCCTTTTTTCCCCCGGGATTGGAATGACTCTTTACCCTCTCCCTTAAAACCCACATCCTTTTGTCTTTCCCTCTCATTCCCTCTTTCCTGATGAAGCAACCGTGGGTCGCGAAAGCTTGAAATTTGTGTGTGTATTTGTTAGTGTCTCTATCAACATACCAATGCTTTCGTTTGGTAAGTTACAGCCTCTTTGTTTTTAGATATATTTTTCCCACGTGGAATGTTTTCCCTCTATTTTATATCCTACTTGTCCCACTATCCTACAATTCGTCAGAATAGTTGTTAGACTGACATCAAATCCGAATATATTTCTGTACACTTAGGTATACGATGTAGCATAATGAACCACAATGTATACCATCATAACAACCATGAATACTCTTAGTTCTTACATATATAAATATATACCTGTACATACCTGTATGTGATGTGGAACCGTTACCTCACATAACCATGTGCGCATACCCATCATTATGTGCACAATTTTCCCCCTCCAACAAATGACAGTTCACACATTGTCTTTTCTGTTTGTGTCTTTAGTGAGGTCCAGATGGTGGACTTGCTAGAGCTTTCTAGATTGTATTTGTTATAAAGTATGTAAGAGTATCTGTCAGACCAGTAATTGTTGGGCTTCCAAAAAATGATCATTTATATGATGTCTTATTTGTGGAAGTGAAAATATAGCGAGATTGGTTTAAAAGTATCCTGAGTGTACAGAGTTATTTTAAGAGTATAAAAATTCCTCCAAAACAGCATCTTATCTTCAGAGAAGAAGTTGGGCAGACAATCGCAGCCGGCTATCCTGATGGTTAGGCAAAAAAATGACCTAACAACCCATGGAGACTGCATCGGCTGCTGTTGACACTACAATCAAGACCCCAGGACAAGTCACGAAGACCAGCAACAACCTGGAATAACCAAGAATGATATAAAATGTCCCCAGCAGGTATAATTTTTTTTCTGTTGCCATCCATGAATACCTCTGCACACAGGTTCATATGGAAAACTGGTGAAGAGATTATGTTCAAGGACTGCTTTTGGCAAAAATAAAACCTAACTATCATCAAATTCGAGAGCCTTGATGATTAGAGCGGAGCATGACGTCCACTCACCTTTACATTGAGGCCAGAGCTGAGCATGCTGTCAATTCACTTTCACATCGAGACTAGAGCAGAGCATGCATTTGATTTACATATTACGAGGCATTGCCAAATGCTTCAGTCTAGATTCGATATAACAACAAATCCATCAAAGTGATTACATAACTGGGGATCCTAGCACCTGTAAAACAAGTAAGACTGCGTATAATGACAAGATCACTTACTGCTACATCCACAAGAAGCAGTATGACCTTCATATCATATCAGTGATTTGCTGCAACTCTTGCTTGTATGCCACTTCAAGATGAGTATGCTGAAGTAGTAAACTATATGGACAGTATACGAGGATGAGAACAGGATATGGGATAGTGTAATGCTTGAAGAGAATTCGGTGTTGGAAAACGAATATGGAAGTAACACCGAACCCAACTCGGGATCCGACGGTCGTCACTCTGCCCGTTAACACACAATGTTAACATCCCTGGGGAACAAATGTGACTCCGCCCAGATCCCATGGATCTGATATTAACCTCATTTGAGCAAGTGCATACCAGTACTTCTCATTAAATTTTGAGTGAAAGTCTCCCCACAGCAAAACAATTACCCTTTCACTAGGAAGCATGACATTAAGTAAAGTTATTCTATGTTCTAATCTGCCCTGGACAAGTTTGAATTCTTTCCATGAGTCATCTCTAACATTGTTATTATCATTAAGTTTGGAAAAAGCAACAGTTGAAACATTTCCCGGTATTATACTCTCAGTAACTTCTCAATCTATCAACTCCTCAACCTGTTCATCCAGACCGCTTATGTTTATGGTGTCTGAGGTTTCTAGCTTTTCCTTGAAATTTCTTTCCTCATCATTTACTCGAGTGTTGACTCCTGCAGTTTGTGACTGGACAAAAGGCATCAGTTTATCCTGTCTTTCCATGCTATCATTTAAGGTGTGTAGTCTTTGTTTCACTGTATCAAAATGATCCTAATTTTTCATTAAATTCAGACTCTATATTGTTACACTTGTCTCCAATATCAAATTCTAATTTTTGGGTCAACTGCTGAAATTGATCATCCTGCTTTTGGTTAAAGTCCAGGAACATTTGATTTATTTGTACAGTTAAAGAATTACTTAATTAATTCTTTAACTCTACTGATTTTCCACTTTATCATTTAACACCTCAAATTTAGAATTTAAAACTTCACCCTGTGCTTCTAGTTTTTCACTTAAATTTGTACTTATTTCATTTCTCAAGTAGTCAATTTGAGCAGTTGCAGCTACACTTTGTTTCTCTATTTTTTCCCTTAATGAAGCATTTTGAGCATTTAGTTCTTGTCCTAAAGAAGCTGAATCTCCACCTAATTTTTCACTTAAAGAGGAAATTTTAGCAGTTGTTAAATTTGATAATTTAGTCCATTCTGAGATCTCTCTACTAATTCTTATGGCCATGCCCAGTTCAGAAGTTTCTGTAGGTTGTTGTTCCTGCTCCATATCTTTATTATTTTTGGACCTTGTGATCATTAAAAAAATCACCTCTGTGAATAATGGCCATACTACTTTACATTCAAACAGTTATTGTCTTTAGCTCACCTGGCATAGAGTTCTAAGCTGCGTCAGTGAGGTGTAGAATTGGCACTGATGAATAGCATGAGCGCTGGTAGCGCTGAACACTGGTCGTGGCGTCGGTGTGCGTGAAGCCAGCAACTCAAATGGCAGCCAGTAACAGTGGCGAGTTACTGTATCAGTGTCGGCAGTGGCTGGTTACTGTGTCGATGTCAGCTGGTTACTGCATGTGTGAGGGTTGCTTCCTTCCTACACCCAAATCTTCTTAATCGAATCCTACAAACCAATTTCTCCATCTTGTTACTAAGGGTTGCTATGGCAACTCTCAACTTCTTCTTGTCTCAATCTACTCCGAAAAGTTCCTCCTTTTTGAGTCCTGTAATGGTTGCCACATTCTGGCAGTTTCCGGCGACTAGAGGGAGCAATGTGGTGCTTGTGTGCCAGACTCCCACTCCCACTTTATTACTGAGCTTACGTGGAGTTGCTTCGCTGATCTTCTTTTCAGGATAGCCGGCTGCAATTGTCTGCCCAACTTCTTCTCCAAAGATAAGATGCTGTTTTGGAGGAATTTTTTATACTCTTAAAATAACTCTGTACACTCAGGATACTTTTAAACCAATCTCACTATATTTTCACTTCCACAAACAAGACACCATATAAATGATTCACTTTTTTGTAAGCCCAACAATTACTGGTCTGACAGATACTCTTGCATACTTTATAACAAATACAATCTAGAAAGCTCTAGCAAGTCCACCATCTAGACATCATGTAAGTAAGTGAATAACTAAGTGTCTTTTCTTTTCTTTAACAGCATTCAACTGTTCTCAATAATGACTGACGTAGCACCATCACCGAGTACGTTGCATTCGTTCCTTGTGCTGGGCGTGTAACTTCTGAGGCGAGTGCTGTGACTACCAGCCCAGGCTGATCAACCATCTGATACACGCCAGTCCTGCACACACATAATCGTGGCACCCTAGACACAGTTCCACGTTCACACACTCATCTGAAAAATAACGCATGTTCGAGACGGTGAAAATACATGTGTCTCTAGAATTTACCCCAAAATTCTCAAGGTACTACAATGTTGAAATACGGATGCAATTATGGATGGCATTAAATTATCGGCAAGAGTGTGCTTATCAGCTGTCTTAACAAATGAGGTGAGAAATCACTCTAAAAACTCACGTCATCTATGGGAAGAGAGTGCTCCTGTATATAAGATTTAAGTAGATGTAAGGAAAAGGTGAGAATTACTAATTTCTTGTGTGTTTTTTGATACAGTAAACTATCTAAAGTGCATTTAAGTAAAGGTTTTATACCCGATGATTATTAAAAGGAATTAAAAAACAAATTAACAGCTAACTAAGAAATATTCTTAAAGAGATTTAGTAAGTTAGGCTTTCATATATATGCAGATGGTATTGCTAAAGAAATGTAGAGAACCAAAGATAATGACCACTAGATTTCTACCTAGTTTTTAAAACTAAGTGGTTTATAATCATGTTAATAATACTGAGCGGTACAAAATATTGTAATCCAGTAAGAACACATAGGTTCTAAATGAACAAAGTTTAATAAAGCAAAAAGCTAGGATGAAATATGTTAGTAATGTAAGCCATATGGTGCTGCAAAGTGCATAATGACAAAGAAAGTGTTAGTAAACTAATGTTCATAATAGCTCAGGAGAGTCAATAGGCTATGGAGAAACTTCACCTGGAGACTTTATAAGAATAAGGGTATTAAATTGTGCACATAGTTTCAAAGATTTAAGATGACATGGACCTAATTTTATGGTGTTGTAGAGTAAAGGATAGGCAGACCAATAGAAAGAGGATTGTCTAATGTGTGGTCAGGTGCATCCAGATCATTTTAGATTAGATTCGTTTTTCGTTCCATAGACCCAAAAAATGAGATAATTCTTGTGGGTGTGGAACATATCAGAAACTACAACATAAAAAATTTGAATGTAATACTTACTCCCCTGATCATTTGTCAGGGGATATTTGAAATAGGTTAATACAAGGCAGTAAAATGGAACAGCTAATATTTACAGAATTAACACATTGTCAGAATGAAACACTGTTAAGCACTATTAATAAATTTATCATACACAAAATTCCTAATATTGACTGTTGTGACCAAGTGTTGTCAAAACTGAAATCTAATAGATATTTTTACTTAAGCTGGCTTAACAGTCTCTGTTAAGATATTCATCTATGGAGTAGGAGGAGTTACCTATCAAAAAGTCTTTCAAACTCTGTTTAAACCATGCTTTACCTGAAACCAAGTTTTTAATGGTTGCTGGCAATTTATTGAAAATGTGTGTTCCTGAATATTGGACCCCTTTTGGACCAAGGCAAGTGATTTTAGGTGTTTATGTAGATTGCTCTTATTCCTAGTATTGATACATTGTATTGAGCTATTGGTTGGAAATAGAGATGTATTACTTGCAAAAAATTTCATTAAGGAATCAATATACTGAGAAGCAGTGGTTAGAATACAAAGTTCCTTGAACAGGTTTCTACAATATGTTCTTGAATTTACACCACACATGATTCGTATCACATGCTTTTACACCCTAAAAACTTTTGCTTGGTTTGGTGAGTTGCCCCAGAACATGATCCCAAGTGACATAATAGGACGAAAGTAAGCAAAGTATGCAAGTTTTTCTGTATTTATATCTCCTACATCTGACACCATCTCACAGCAAATACAGACTTGTTTGGGTGCTTAAGCAATTCTGTGGTATGCCCCTCCCAACTGAATTTATTATCGAGTTGTAATCCCAGAAATTTAACACTGTCAACCTCTTCAATCTGCATGTCTTCATATGTTGTACTCATGATGGAAGGAAATCCCTTACATGTTCTGAACTGCATATAGTGGGTCTTCTCAAAATTTAATGACAGTGAATTAGCTTTAAACCACTTATTAATGTCAGTGAAAATTTGATTAGCAGCTATTTCTAAATCTGTACTTGACTTGCTACTTATTGCAATGTTTGTATCATCTGCAAACAAAACGAACTAACCATCTGGCAGTGTAACAGATGAGAGGTCATTAAAGTACACAAGAAAAAGCAATAGACCGAAGATGGAACCTTGAGGAACACCACATGTAGTTAATTCCGTCAGATGAAGACTGACTGCTTACTGCACAGGTATTTTGAAACGACACCCTTTGTTTCCTGTTAGATAGACAAGACTCAAACCATTTTGCAGCATTGCCGGTGACACCACAATATTCTAATTTACTTAAGAGAATGCTGGGGTTCAAACAGTCAAAGGCTTTTGACAGGTCACAGAATATGCCAGTAGTCTCTAATTTATTATCTAATGAATTAAGTACATTCTCACTGTACGCGTAAATAGCTTTCTCTATATCAGAGCCCTTAAGAAATCCAAACTGTGTCTCGGACAATATATTATTTGCAGTCAGATGCTTAAGGAGAGGCTTGAACACAACCTTTTCAAATATTTATGAGAAAGCTGGCAAAGGTGAAATTGGTTGATAGTTTTATGGCATCTCTTTATCCCCCTTCTTGTAAAGAGGCTTAACTTCAGCATATTTTAGCCAGTCTGGAAATGTTCCACTGATAAGAGATTGATTACACAAATAACTTAAGATAGAACTAAACTCACATGAGCACTCTTTGATTAACTTTGTTGAAATGTTATCATACCCACTGGAATACTTAGTTTTTGAGGATTTTTATGATGGATGCTACTTCTTTGGGAGACGTGAGTGTCATTTCCGTTTTACTGAAGTTATTTTTATAGACTGGTCTCGGATACTCCATTGCACTGTTCACCAAACCTGGTAACCCCAAGCTGTCAGTAACAGAAATGAAGTACTTGTTCCAGAGGTTTGCAACACTACATGTACTTGTTACCAATGTCTCATTTATTTTTAGAGCTATCTGCTCCTCTTCCTTTTTGGCCCCACCTGTCTCTGTCTTCACTATATCCCATACAGTTTTTATTTTGTTACCTGATATTATTATCTTTTCTCATAATAAAGCTGTTTCGATTTCTCGATTACTTGGTTCAATATTTTGCAGTCTTCTTTGTAATATATTATAATTCTAACATCAGAGCTGTTCCTAGATAGTACATACAGTCTCCTTTTTCTCCTGTATGATATCTTTTTGCCTTGTGTAATCCACAGTTTATTTTTTGACTTTTGTGTTATTTGAGTTACCTTCAGGGGAAAACAATTTTAAAAAGTGGAGCAAACTTTATTAATGAATGCTTTGTATTTTCTATTTGAGTCAGAAGTATTGTAAATGTCTATCCAGTTCATATCTTTGAGCAATTTCCTGAATTTCTCAATTTTTGATTTATTTGTTACCCTCCTGTACTCAGATTTAACAGATTTTTTTATCCTGACATGTTTCAACATTTAGCACAAGATGCTGCATGTCATGATGAGATAGCCCGTTTACTATTGGTTTTGTGATATGACTTTTTTCCCTAGATATGTCTACAAAGATATTATCAATAGCAGTCTCAGAGCATTTACGTATCCTAAAGCAAAGTTCACAGTAGGAGCTAAATTGAATGATAGTGTTACTGACTGCAATAATTGTTCACTGACAGAGCTTTTCAATAAATCCACATAAAATCCCCAGCAAAGACTATTTTCTTGTTTTTTACCATGAGATGGGACAGCAGAGCTTCCAGATTTTTTATGATGAGGTTAAAATTTCCTGTATGTACCTACTATTATAAAGGACTTATTATGAAATACTAATTCTGTTGCACAAGCTTCTAAGTGCTGCTCTAACAAATTTTATTAATATCAATGATTTTGAAATCAAATCATTTTCTGACAAATTTGGCAACTCCTCCTTTCTCCATATTCTCTCTACAGAAATAAGAAGCTAACTTGAATCCTGTAACATTTAACATATCTGTACCAGTGGTCACATGATGTTCAGAGAGGCAGATTATATCAACTGGTTTGCTCAACTCTAATTCTTTAACACAAATAAACAACTCATTAAGCTTAACCCATAGTCCTTGGATATTTGATGCAATAGTGATAACTGATTTTGTGCAATGACTGAATTACAAGTGGATGAACCTAATTTTCCTGCCAATTTTTGAGTATCTCTAATTTCAATCAGAGACTGTCTGTATGAGTTGTGTACATTAAAATTTGCTTTGTGGCTGCCTGTTTTATCAATGTGAATGTCATTTTCAGGCTGTCTCTGAACGTCTTTTGTTTCTGCCCTCCCTACCCTAAAAAAACTGCTGATCTGTCACCTGTAACCAGTGGTACTTTACCACTCATGACAGTGCCCCCCTTAAGTTATTTGCTATTAGCCCAGACAGTTTTCCCTTCCCTTTTCTGTTGAGGTGAGGGTCATGCCTAGTATAGTCCCACCTGCGGATAGAATCAACAGGAACCACACTGATATGAGACACCATATCTGATCCAAGCAGTAGTTCCACCTCTAAATTAACTCTCCTAACAGAAGAGTTTAAATGAGGCTGGTCATGGCGCCTCAGAACAGACACAAGCCCAACACCAGTATGTCTTGTTGCTGAAGCTATCTTTACCAGGTCACTTTCAGTTGAATAATTAGGGTTCCTATCTATGCTGTTGCCTGCACCACCCACTCTTACCACAGTGTCTTCCTTTGTGAAGTCTTTATAAAGTAAACCTACATCCTCTATCACCTGACCCAGACTTGCACTAGGTTTAAAGAAGCTTGTGACCTGGTAACATGACCCTAGTTTATCCTGCAACAGTTGGCCAACACCTCTACTATGTGAACTACCTAACAACAAAACTTCCTTCTTCTTCACAGCTTTTTGTGACTTCTTACTTTTCAAACACTTTTTGAAAGTTTGTAGTGTCCTGTCTACTCCTACATCTATTTGTGGCTCATCAGTTTCCAACTGTGACAACACATCAAACCTGTTCTCCACATTCACAACCACATTCTCTGAGAACATCCTATTCCTATTTCTTTTATAACCTGTTGTCACTTCCCACCTCTCTTTTCCCTTCTCCCCCCTTAACCTTTCCAGATCTTGTTTCAATTTATCTAGTTGTGCCTGAAGGGCAGCAATCTTCTCCCCCTGTTCCACTATCTTCCTGTCTCTACAGCAAATCCTATACAACCAATGAGTCTTGTTTATTTCCCCAATTCCCACACCGCTACAGTCACCCACATGAAAGAAACTGCAACAACCCTCACACCACACCCCATAACTAACAATCCCACAGCAAGTCATACACTTCTCACACATGGCAAACGAATTTTAGCTTTAGTCTGAGTTAAAACAAGAATAACTTCATAGACTACTCAATTAATATATTAAATTTCTTAGAAAGTTTGGGCCTAAAGGTTGGATACTAATTCATAACTTCTGGAGAAACAAAGACAATATAACCTGTGTTGCTTATGTGATGAAACAAAAAGTAAACAAAGAACTGAGCCTGAGGAATGGCCTGTAATGTATTATGATGGTGGAATAGTGAAAGGATAGATGAACCCAGAGGAAGGGATGACCTATATCTGGGTCAGGTGCATCCATGTAAGACATGACCTAAGCCATTCTTTAATGCAGCGTTGTAAGAAAGGGCATCCACATCACAAAGACAACAATGTATGCACACATTATCTGACTGAAGGTAAGGTGTGAATGCAGTTCTTACAAAGGTATGAACTTGTAATGTGACTGTTAGTCGTGCTAATAAAGTATTCTCCAAAGTAGTCAAAAGTGAATGGACTTAACATGAACAATGATTAATTCTTTGAATCTTCATGTCTGCACATGTTGATTTATGAGCAATGATTAATTCTTTGAATCTTCATGTCTGTACATGTTGGTTTATGACAAATCTGAGATAGAAGAAAGCAGTAGATAGCAAAATGTCAGTATGTAACTCCTTATGGTAAATAAAAACATGTTCCTGTTTCTACCTAAATACATTTGAGAACTTAGTAATGTTATGTACCATGGTTTAAAGCTGATTACCTTTGAGCAAAATAAATGAAAACATGTTTTAGCCTGACGCAAAAGGACAAATAGCTTCCATGGATTATTTTTACATGTCAGACAAATCTCAGATTGACTAAATACCTAGTAGCAAGTCAAACTTAAGTATGTTAAGAAGGAATTAACTTGTAAATGAGACTCCTTATACTTTAACTAAGTTAGTGTGAGTACATGCTAAATATTTATATAGAATGGAAAAACAAACCAAATTGATTGTGAGTAAAAATTACTGAGCTTTGAAACATGCTCAACCATGTGATATAGTGTAAAATGAAGCTTGTTCTTTTGAAAGTTGAAGTTGAAGAATGAGATAATCTTTGACAAAACCTGTAGATTAGAAAAAGACTGTAATTAATTCTGTAAATTGAGTTTCATGACATCTTTTGTCTAAGTGGGGGAATCTGAAGTGAACATGAGAGTATCTGGAATAATGTATTCCACTATTATCCTCTTAGGCTGATGAAAGATGCTTGTGAAAGTAGAAAATGTATTTCACTTAGTTTGTAGATAGCATAAATGCAACTGTGAATGTTTTATATTGATATGTGCAGAGATAATGAACAAAGTGTGGACATCAGACATGGGGAAAGCACTATGAAAATTGTGTGCCTCCACCTGCTGTGAAGGGGTCACTTATGCTTTGTTGCTATAGATTGGCAGTGTTTTGGGTGGCATAGAAAAAGGGGCACTGTCTATAATGTCAACACCCAAGAAAACAATCTGATATGCAACTTGCCTTGGTGTATTCTTTGAGGTGACATCATAAGATTCATTCCATAAATGCTGCTTGATTTGAGATTTGCTCACCTAACTGTGTAATAGTTTTATTTGAAAAAAAAAAAAAAACTTTGGGAGACTTCTTTCAAAGGTAGTTAATTCATTTTGTAGCGAATTGATGTAGTTGTGAGCTCTCTTACAGCTCTCAGTCCTCTGCATATGGTGAAAAAGTCTGCACAATGTAATTAGTGGAACTGAATAGCAGGTCAACAGTGTCATCAAGGCGATCATCAAGCCTGAATAGGATAACTTTCATTATGAATAGCATTGAAGTGACAGATCAAATGAGAAGTGAAACCTTAGTTACAACCCTAAATAAGGGAATCCCACATTGTCCCATTTCAGTCTTAAGATTTTCATGTGTTACATGCCAAGAGACAAATGTTTGAAAATAAGTTAAAAAATAGCAAGAAAATTTGGTTATGTATGGGAATGGAAACAGTTTGTCATTGCATCTGGAATGACCCCTTCACCCCATGTCTGCAGATTCTCTTGTTGGAGCAGTAGCAAATCCAGTCACACACGGGTTTAAACTAGTTGATTTATTTCTTGGGTTCACCAAACATGGGAGATCCAATAACCTACATCCAACAGGCCATGGGTGGGTCTCAATCCATAGTTCTTGCCTTTGACTAGCAAGCCTTAGTGTAGCCCAAGAGTGTAGCAGCTTTGTGAGGTAGGCATTCTCAGCCTGTGGTGGAGCTACCTCAGTAGTTGGCTCCACAGACTTGTACGGCTATGCCGCATGCAGGAGATGCTGCTTGCCCCAGGAGCAGCAGTGATGAAAGCTATGGCATCTGGGGAGTGAACCCAGGTCTCCAATATTTAACTTGGAGACAACAGATGGTAAGTGGACTGATGGCTTGAAGAGTGCTAGTTTGACTCTCTGCCCGTTGAAGCTAATGCTACACCATATGGTGTATGGTCCTATAGAAGATAAACAA
The DNA here is from genome assembly GCF_021461395.2 of Schistocerca americana. Taxonomy (NCBI): domain Eukaryota; kingdom Metazoa; phylum Arthropoda; class Insecta; order Orthoptera; family Acrididae; genus Schistocerca; species Schistocerca americana. The sequence continues at coordinate 700,480,105 of NC_060122.1, forward strand.
TGGTGATTGCACCAGCAGACAATGGTAGAGTGATGATACTTCTCCAGGCCATGTGGAACCACTCCACAGTTGTTGCTGATTTGAAGCCTTTTGCTGGGTGGGCAGCTAGTACTTTTTTTACATTCCAGGGCCATGAGTACTGACATGCAAATGTCCTAGGCATCACACAACTCATCTGTTGCAATGTTGCAGAAGCATCATGGATTTAACAAAACCACTGCTTGCTGACAGTTGATGGTACCAATGTACTGATGTCAGCTATAATTGCAAAATGTGGCACCAGTATCAATGTGGTTATTAACAGTGGTGGTATGTGCAGCCAGTGCCACTACATTTCTTTTCTCTTTGAAGAACTTGGCCCCCAAATTCTGTGCTGTTGTTGAATTTGTAACTGTCTGGATAATGACTGTTTACTTCACAGACAGTTCATACTGGACACATTTTCAGTTTTTATTGAATCTTGAGTTCCTTATTTTCACTGACCACAGCTTCACATTATAGTCTATACAGACAGGCAAGTCTCCTGTGCTTGTGAGTACTGTTGAATTACATACTTCACTTGGGCACATCGAACTATTAAATATTTATGAAGACTGCTTTGGTTTTTTCCAAGTTTTTGTGCCATTTCTCCATGGGCATTGACACTGTTGGTATAGGCCTGTAGGAGGAAGGATAGATGGTGGGATTTGGATGACTCTGTGCTTGTGGCAGTGTAGATAATGCTTATGGTCAAGACTAAGAAGTGGCTGAAGTACAAGTTCCTAATGTAAGGAATAGATGCTGATACTCTGTTGGATGTACTGGGGTGCCTTTGAATGGATAAATTCACTTCACATGCACATCAGGAGCTGTAATTTCACACTGACTGAGGATGTCACCTCAACTACCCAATGTACTGCATAATGAATTTTTTGTTTTTATCCTTATAAACATAAGGGTTGGTTAGTATTACTCATTATCTGATACAGAACATAGGCAGTTTGGTTTGCTCTTTTTGTGTGCTTTTTTTGCTGCTGTAGGGCTTAGATATTTGCTGCCCTTATCTGATGCCACCCATCTCCCAAGTTTTTTGTAAAACCACAGATGGCTGATACATGTTCCCCAGGGGTACCCTACATTACTCAAAAGAGGAAGGAATTTCTGCCCACAGACAACCTCACAGGGTGACAGTCCTGTCTTTTCATGCCTCTTTGAGGTGTCTGTTGCCACTATATATTGTAGCAAAGCATCTCAGTTTGTGGCCGAGCAGTTCTAGGCGCTACAATCTGGAACCGCGCGACCGCTATGGTCGCGGGTTCAAATCCTGCCTCGGGCATGGATGTGTGTGCTGTCCTTAGGTTAGTTAGGTTTAAGTAGTTCTAAGTTCTAGGGGACTGATGACCTCAGAAGTTAAATCCCATAGTGATCAGAGCCATTTGAGCCATCCCAGTTTGTATGGTGATGGTTATAAAGTCACTCAATATTTTACTCATGATGTTGTGCAACCACTCTGTTGTTCCATTAGCTCCTGGGTTGTACTGTGGCAGAATATTCTCTCTAACAAAGATGTCTTCCCTGCTGAGCAATGTGAGGTAATTACTTATATGTCAACTATTAAAAAAAATTGTGTCTTTTCTATTCATATTGTGTCCATGAATTTATGCCAGTGCAGGCCAGTGTTTTTCTACTGATGGGGTAGTACAGATCATTTCTACACTTTTACTTTAAGCTGATGCCCAGGACAAGACACTGACTGCATTTTCAAGAAACCCATTGCACATTATTCGGATGAGTATGTAAGGAATTTACAATGCATCGTTTATTATGTGCTTGAATTCCACAATGTTATGTTCTAACCCTTATAGCCTGTTGCCCTTCATTCATAATTGGCAGTATATCATGTGAGAAAAGGTCAAGCTGCATTTCATGAAAGCAATGCTTTTTAAAATCATGCTGATCTGTGAACATAAGCTTTTCAATCTCAAGGAAATTTATTATGTTCAAACTGAGAATGTGTTCAAGGACTCAGCAGCAAACCAATATTAGGGATATTGGTCTGTAATTTTTTAGGTCCTTTCTTTTACCCTTGTTATATACAGGAGTTACTGTTCTTTTTTACAGTCACTTCAGGCTTTGTGCTGGGTGAGAAATTCACTGTAAATTCAAGCTAAATAATGGGCCAATTTCATAAAGTACTCTTTGTAAAACCAAATTGGAATTCCATTCAGACCTGGCAGCTTATTTGTTTTCAGCTCTTTCAGTTGTTTCTCTATGCCAGGGATGTTTATTACTACGTTGTCCATACAGGAGTTTGTTTGATGGTCAAATGATGGTATGTTTGTATGATTCTCATGCATGAACATTTTCTTAAAAATTAAAACTTTGGCTTTCATTTTGCTATCTTCAACTGCCACACCATCTGGTCAACAAGTGACTGGATGGAAGCCTTAGACCTACTTAGCAATTTTACAAAGGACCAGAATTTTCTTATTTTTCCAGTTTTGCTAAGGTATGAGGGTGATAGTTGTTGTATGCTTCAAACATATTTTCTCACAGATGCATTAATCTCTCATAACCTTTGCTTGTGTCAATTGGGCATTTTCTTTTGAACCAAGAGAGGAACTGCTTTTGCTTCCTCAGCATTTTCCGAATTTCACTGTTAGACCACATTGAATCTTTTCCATCCATGATCCACTTGAAACTTCCTAGCAGATTAAAACTGTGTGCCGGACTGAGACTCGAACTCAGGACCTTTGCCTTTCGTGGGCAAGTGCTCTACCATCTGAGCTACCCAAGCACGATTCACGACTGGTCCTCACAGCTTTAATTCTGCAAGTACCTTGTCTCCTATCTTCTGTGTGGGTAGCTCAGATGGTAGAGCACTTGCCCACAAAAGGCAATGGTCCTGAGTTTGAGTCTCAGTCCTGCACACAGTTTTAATCTGCCAGGAAGTTTCATATCAGTGCAAACTCCGCTGCAGAGTGAAAATTTCATTCTGGCATAATCCACTTATTTAGTATCTGTTTAAATTTTGCCCATATTTTCTCTATGTCCATCTTACTGGAACTAATTGACGTCAATTCGTTGTCTGAGTGAGATGCTAATAACTGCGTATTTGTTGTTTCTAGCAGAAACATTCTCCTAGTCTTCTTGACTGATTTATTAACTTTTGTAACCATAATCACTATGATGACATCACGATCACTTATCCCTGTCTCTATACTGATGCTGTCGATAAGGTTTGGCCTGTTTTTAGCTACAAGGTTTGCATGTGGGTTGCCAAACCAGTTGCTCAAGACAGTTTTCAGGAAATGTGTTCAAAAGTACTTCACAAGACTGTCTGTCTATACCTCTTGCAATGAATCCAATGTATTCTCAGTAGGTTAAAGTCATCCCTACAGGTATTGTGCTGCTGGCCACAGATTTTCTGTGAATGACTCTAGAACTTCCGCAGTGGAATTGAGTGGCCAATAAAGACATCCAACAATTAACTTGGTTTCACCTAGACCTGTTATAAGCAACCAGACAGCTTCACTGTCACACTCAGCTTCAAACTCAATACAGACAATATTTTTCTCAGCTACAATGAACACTCCCCCTCCTATGGCATCTATTCTGTCTTTCCAATACATGTTCCATGACCTGCTAGTAATGAGGTAGTAATGGAATGCAAATGGAGAGGAATATTTATTTTATCAACTTAACAAAGCGCTACGGACATTGGAATACTTTGTCTTTGGCAAGTTTCTCCATGATTTTGCTTTTAACTAATACCAGAGATAAGATTTAGAAGAATTTAAATTATGAAGATTCTCTCTGTTCTCATCAATGATGTGAAAAACCCGTAGCAAAATAATAATTAACTGGGATCTTAAGATTCAGATTAAACTGTTTGAAAGAGAGAAATATGAGAATTTACATCATTTTGTAGCTGTGCCATTTGCCCCAACGTCATTCAAGTTATAAAGTATAAGCCTCGCCTACCAAGTGGTGAAAGGAATATTAATTAAATCTTATATTTGAACACTGCAGGAGAGTGCACTTGTCCATAACTTCTGAATTCACAGGAGCCAGCCTAATTGTTTCATCAGTTCAGATATAAAATTAATTTCCTGTTTGGTTAGCAGGATTTATGGTGTCCCAAATTTCAAAATCTAATGGTTAACCAATGTCTGAACCACTTTCTCTGCTTGCTGATTTCATAGAGCAATTATGTAACATTAGAAATGATTAGTGAATTAAAACATACAAATTCCACTCTTGATGTTTGTGTGATGGATCCATAAATATCCGTATCAGTCATTTGAAATGGTTGGCAGACCTTCGAAGCAGCAGCCTGGTTACAACTGTCCACTACTTCAGAGGTAGATGAGCATTGCTTTGGTCTGTTGGGATGGCCTAGCTACTCTCCACTGGGGCATTGTGAGTTTGATTGATAGGTAAGGGAAGCAAGTCTATTGAAGGTGAGCGCAGCCATAGAGGCAGATTACAGTCAAACTCTTTATTATTACATCAAGCTGGAGCAGACAAAAGTGATTGCCCTTGTCTGATCCTGAAATTCCTCTGCACTGTGGTATTCCATCCACACTATGACAATGGAAACAAAATTGGCTGACCAACGATTACCTACACCTGATCAAATTTTTAGTACTTCTGATAATTACCTTCATCAAATCAAATTGTTAGCACTTCTGACAGAAAAACTTAAAATGGGAAATAAATACACCTATTTATTGGATCTCATGTCTTCTTTCCTCAGGGAGAAATAAGGCAACCACTGGGGAAGGTTGGAAAGGAGAGGCATGTCACTGAGACTGTTTCGAGAAAGTCCCATATGTTGTGAAGATTGTCTTCTTGGTGGAATCTATAGACCACAATGCATGAATTGAATCATGCAGTGTATGATGCTACTACTCATTATCTACATCTAAATTTATACTCTGCAAGCCACCTTGCAGTGTTAGTATAGGGTACTTCATGTATCACTGTCATTTACTCCATTTCCTGTTCCTAATGATGCAAGGGAAGAATGACTGTTGATAGCTTCCATTTGAGTTCAGATATCTCTAGTTGTACCTCCATTGTCTTTTCATGAGATATATATATAGGAATTAGCAAAATGTTAGTTGACTCCTGAGAAACATAGGCTCTTAGAATTTTAAATGTAAACCACATCACTATACACAACACCTTTCTTGTAGAATATGCCTTATGATGCATAATGCCTCATTGGAAGTATCTGGAGTTCCCTGAGCATCTCCATTATACTTTTGTGCTTACTAAATAAATTTGGCAAAAATGTGCTGATCTTTTGTGTATCTTTGCTATATTTCCGTTATCAGTCTTATCTGGGAAATGTACCAGACTGACAAGCAATATTAAAGTATCAGTCACATGAGGGTTTTGCAAGCCATATCCTGCTTTGGTACACTACACATCCTGAGCATTCTGCTGATGAATGTCAGTCTGGAATCTATCTACCCATTAGTAGTTTTATGGGTTAATTTAATTCCTAATTGTATCATCTGCATAATCCCAAATATTTAATAGATATGACTGATTCCAGTGAGAATAACTTAACATCACAATAATGGATCTGTGGTATTGCAAGTACGAATGATATATCTCCGGCATTGCAAGTTCTTTGACTCTGAACCTAATGTCCCACACCATCTTGGTTGTTCAGTTCAATGTATGATTTGTTGTAGTGTAGACGTCTGTATGAAATATACCAAGTCTTGTAGCAATGAGCGTGTTTACATGGGCTGCAACCCAACAGAAATCCCACCATGGTGATCCTGACATGATTTGAGCACACAATCCCACAGTGGTGACACTGAGTAAGAATTTGCACACCGTTTCTTCATATTGCAAGTATTTTCACGTCTACCACACCGGCTTTGTTTAATCCTTCATTTGTTTGGCACGACCATATATCCTGCTGCACAGTATGTGGATATTGAAGCTCTGCACCTACAATGGGACATTTTGTTTCTTCACCACCACCTGGATTCTACAACACATTTCCTGCAGTTTCGTCGCCTCAACACTTTTACCACTTGACAGTGCAACATGTGACTGCAGACTCTCTAGTGAGTGTGCATCGACATATGCATTTCAAAAATGATAATGAAGAGGGCAAAGTTCCTGCATTTCATCTTGCTGACATAGATTCTGCATTTTGTGCATAAACCATATATCAGATGCTGGCTGCCTGGGCAACTGTTACAACAGTGCCGTGTGCAACCTTGCCTTAGTTAGGACAGACCATATGTACCAATTGTGCTCCTGCAACACCCGAGTGCTTTACTGCTTCATTGGTTTATGAAATGGACAATGCCCAGTGTGCATCACGAACATTTCCAGTCCAGTTTCCACTTCCAGTGACCATTTGGCTCCTCAGCGTACTTTTACAGGCCCCCACCTGATGTGAACAATGTCCTGCGTAGTGATACTAACTGTGGCTTCTGCCCCTCCAAATATGTCCCAGCTCGTCAACAGCCCAGTGGGAACATTTTAATGTGTTGCTCCGCGCACGTCTGCTCTTCCACCCCCTTCCTGCCACCACAAGTAAACTTGCAGGGGGTTTTGGCTGCAGCTGTTCACCCACTCACTTTTCACGTGGCACCAGCCATTCCTTCTGCGTCAAACTTTCACTCTGCGAATGTTGCATCAGACAGTTCTACAGCATCATTTCCTCATGCTTTGGTGCCGTTCTCATCAGCTCTAACAGATTGCTCGCTCACACCCTACGCAGTGCCATCTGCGTCGGTCCAGCACCCATGTCATATGAGTGATACGAGGGAGTCAGATACAGAACTAGCTGAGCCTTCGTCACCACCAGCAGACTACTTACCAACCCTACCCCCACTATCCGAGGACAACCCAGCAATGTGGTTTGCACTAGTGGAGAACTTGTTCAAACTGTACCATGTCACTGATGACAATTCAGAATTCTTGTGCCTTATGACTCAACTCCTCCCCCCATGAACCATGGACCTTGCCGTTGGTGGGGAGGCTTGTGTGCCTCAATGATGCAGATAACCGTACCGTAGGTGCAACCACAACGGAGAGGTATCTGTTGAGAGGCCAGACAAACGTGTGGTTCCTGAAGAGGGGCAGCAGCCTTTTCAGTAGTTGCAGGGGCAAGAGTTTGGATGATTGACTGATCTGGCCTTGTAACACTAACCAAAATGGCTTTGCTGTTGTGGTACTGCGAACGGCTGAAAGCAAGGGGAAACTACAGCCGTAATTTTTCCTGAGGGCATGCAGCTTTACTGTATGGCTAAATGATGATGGTGTCCTCTTGGGTAAAATATTCTGGAAGTAAAATAGTCCCCCATTCAGATCTCCGGGCGGGGACTACTCAAGAGGACGTCGTTATCAGGAGAAAGAAAACTGGCATTCTACGGATCGGAGCGTGGAATGTCAGATCCCTTAATCGGGCAGGTAGGTTAGAAAATATAAAAAGGGAAATGGATAGGTTAAAGTTAGATATAGTGGGAATTAGTGAAGTTTGGTGGCAGGAGGAACAAGACTGAATACAGGGTTATAAATACAAAATCAATTAGGGGTAATGCACGAGTAGGTTTAATAATGAATAAAAAAATAGGAGTGCGGGTAAGCTACTACAAACAGCATAGTCAACGTATTATAGTGGCCAAGATAGACACGAAGCCCATGCCTACTACAGTAGTGCAAGTTTATATGCCAACTAGCTCTGCAGATGACGAAGAAATTGAAGAAATGTATGATGAGATAAAAGAAATTATTCAGGTAGTGAAGGGAGACGAAAATTTAATAGTCATGGGTGACTGGAATTCGACAGTAGGAAAAGGGAGAGAAGGAAACATAGTAGGTGAATGTGGATTGGGGCTAAGAAATGAAAGAGGAAGCCATCTGTTAGAATTTTGCACAGAGCATAACTTAATCATAGCTAACACTTGGTTCAAGAATCATAAAAGAAGGTTGTATACATGGAAGAATCCTGGAGATAGTAAAAGGTATCAGATAGATTATATAATGGTAAGACAGAGATTTAGGAACCAGGTTTTAAATTGTAGGACATTTCCAGGGGCAGATGTGGACTCTGACCACAATCTATTGGTTATGAACTGTAGATTAAAACTGCAGAAATTGCAAAAAGATGGGAATTTAAGGAGATGGGACCTGGATAAACTGACTAAACCAGAGGTTGTACAGAGTCTCAGGGAGAGCATAAGGGAACAATTGACAGGAATGGGGGAAAGAAATACAGTAGAAGACGAATGGGTAGCACTGAGGGATGAAGTAGTGAAGGCAGCAATTTCTACCATATCTTCCTTCGCCGTCGGCGTTATCGTTGTTACCGTGAGACACCGTTATACCAAGAGGAAAGGCGCGTCGATCTTAGAGCATGAGATATGATGACCTTAAGCCATTGACAACACACAACGGTCACGGTAGCACCTGATTCCAGAATAGCTGCAGTAGTTAAGATCTACGAACTATCCCCTGTTGACCAGGTCCCCAAAACTTAACTCGTAACGAGATCCCTTCAAAGCAAATTGTCATAACGATCATCTATAAAGGCTTCGTACAACGAGAAGAAATGTTACGGTTTATGGAATAATAACAGATACAACCAAAGTGTCTTGTCTCTTCTGCTTTATTTAACATAACTTTGTTCACAGTTTCATTTCGCATTCACCACTCATTCACCGAAACCCTTTGATGAACAGTTTTGGTTGCTTAACACCAACAGTCAATGATAATGATACAGCTTTTCTCCTTTTTATAAATTGAAGCCTGCTCTCTATGATATAATAAAAAAAAAAAAAAAAAACGGTCTTAATACCGCATCCCTCGTGAGATGTGAATAGACTTATCCCGGAATTGACCGCCCTGTAGGTGTACTCAGTTTAATGACCACACTTCGCTGTCCGCTATTTCGCATAACTGAATGTCCATTTGTTAGTCTGATTATACACTGTAGCTATTTAAAATTCGCCCCTATATTTTTCACAACGCACAATTAGCACTTCATTACTTGTTTGTTTTTTTTCTAAGAGTAAACGGGAAAAAAGACGCCATATCATCGGCTTAGTCGACATAAAGCAAAACACCTTAATATGCCCAATTTCACCTCTTCTTATAGGATTGGCTACCTTACTCATTAATTTACTACATATTATTTCCAATAACACTAAACAGGTATCACCGTTATATTTTAATTGTATTCAAAAGCATGTTACTACTATTATGACCAACCAAATCGTCACAAATCGCGCGGCGTGTATTTTTAATGATAACTTTACGCTATTCAATTTCTGTTACAGCTATCTTGACTCGTAATGTTACACGGCCCCCCAGACTGTGATGTCTTGAAGAGGGTTCCAGACAGAACAGGCCTTTTTTTTTTTGTACAGTGACTGGAGAGGGTATTTGTTTTGGCGAATACACTCACTCTCAGATTCACTCAACAAGTCAGTACATACATTCTACAATATTTAAGTTGAGTTAATGGGCCTAGACAAAATGCCCTTAACCAAATTCCACATTTGTTTATAGGTTGTCTGAGAAACACTTCGCACTAATCACTTCATATTCACACCACATTTTTTTTCTTGGATGAAGCCCTCAGTTCTTCAACCGACTGTGCAAGGCAGGGATCACAGCCAGGTTCGACGATTGGCATCCTAGGCCAAAACCCTTATTAGGCCACTTGTTTAACCAGAGAGGATTTGGTCCTTTTCTTTTCCTCTTAATTCCACTTTTAAATCATCCATCCTCGCTGTTCGGTGAGAGGATAAATCGTATTTCAGCGTCGACATTATTGCTGATACCAAGAAGGTATCGCATGGAAATCGTCGGCACATTCTTTAATTTTCTTTGTAAGTTAGTATAAGTACGTATTTATCCACTGGTGCTTTTATTTAGTCCACTGAGTGTAGTCTTGGTATCATTCAGTGTTTCTTGAATCTATATTTTGCTCATTATTGATAATACTTCTTCAGGTCTATGTGAGGGAACAAGCCTTTAATTACATCAGTATCACAATCTGCCAGGAGGTAGCTCCCTTCATGAGGTATTTTCATTATTTTGTATGGACCTGTATATAAATATTGCCATTTCTTATTCAGTCTTTTCCTGGTTGATGCTTTTGGGTGATTTCTCAATAAAATTTCTTCCCCTACTTCATATGTGACTACTTTCTTCACATTTTTATCAAAACAGGTTTTTCTCAATTGTGCTTGATGCTTCAGGTTTTCGTAGACCTTCTTCACCATATCGTCTTTCTTGGTAATCTTTAGTTCTATCGCAGGTAATTTCTTCATCCATTCTGGCACAATACTTTCACCAAATACTATTTGGTTAGGTGAATAACCTGTCGATAAGTGTGGTAAGTCATTATACACTTTCTCAAATTCATAAATCCAATCGATCCATTTATAATGTTGTTTGGGTATGTACGTCCGTAAAAATTGGTTCAACTCTCGGAAGATTCTCTCAACCGGATTTCCACAAGGGTAAAATCTTGAGACGTAAATGTGCTTGATTCCTTGTTCTTTCATAGTGTCTCTCCATACTTTGCTTGTATAATAAGCAGCGTTGTCTGTCAAGATCATTATAGGTTTGCCAAGCTCAGTTATATAGTTGTTGATAAATTTGCGTAACATGGGTCGAACGTGGAGATTTTTCAAAGGATATAATTTCACATATTTTGAAAAGAGATCATAGAAAGCCAATACATATTTGAACTGTCCACGTGTCATGGGACATGGCCCACAGACATCACATGACACCAACATTAAAGGTTGTTGTGGGATGATAGGATGTAATTCTATCTTCCGACAATAGTTTATGGGTTTCACCTTCTGACATATTTTGCACTTCTTAAGAATATTTGTAGCTATACGTCCCAAATTTGGATGATAGCAGTATTGTGCTATTTTGGCTGTACATTTAGCGGCACCAAAATGAGCCCAATTCAAGCGAGTGTACCATACTAGTGATTCTAAATATTTATTTGGAACACAAACTTTCCAAACATCTTCTTCATCCTTCCTCCGATACAATATTCCAGATTTTAATTGATACTGTTCTTGAGAGTGACTTAGTGTTTTGCTTTTTACAGCATGCCTAATGGCTTTCCACAACTTATCATCTTCTTGCAGTTGTGGAAGACTTCGACATAGCTGTGAAATCTGCCTCTCACAATATTGCCTTGATAAATTCATGACTTTAAAGTCAATAGTCCGTTCTTCACACTCGTCGTCATTCTTTCTTTTCGGTAGTCTTGAAAGATCATCGGCTATCATGTTGTCTTTCCCTCTGATGTATTTGAGCGTAATATCATATTCTTGCAGTAGCAAGGCCCACCGGGTTAAACGTGAATGGAACATCCTTCCTGTTAAAATAAAAGATAAAGCTTTGTGGTCACAGAATACAATGATCTGCTTTCCATATACAAAATAGCGAAACTTTCGAAGGGACCAGACCACGGCCAGTCCTTCCAATTCAGTAGTACAATATGCACGTTCACAGCTAGAGAGTGTTCTGCTGGCAAACCCAATTATTTTGATGGTACTGATATCTTCTGGATTGTCCATCTGGAAAAGAGTGGCACCCAATCCTGTTTCAGAAGCATTCACAGCAATATAAAAATCTTGATCACGTCTCGGATGATGTAACAGTGGAGCATTAGTCAAAGCATTGCGGATGTTATCAAAAGCTTGCGTGCATTCGGAATTCCACTCCCACATGACATTTTTTTTTAACAGCCGTAACAAACAGTCTTGGCTTCCTAACTGATTGGGTAAAAATCGTCGAAAAAATGAAACTAAGCCGATAAATGACTTTAATTCCGTCCTATTTTTTGGATAAGCACATCTGTTAATCACATCCATCTTTTTAGGATTTGGTTTTATCCCTTCAGGAGTGATTATATGTCCAAGAAATTTCAATTGGTTATGAGCAAACTTGGATTTGCTCAAATTTACAGTAACTCCGTATTCCAAAAATTTCGCAAAAACTCTTCTTAATAAGTCCATATGTTCCTCCCAAGTTTCAGAAGCAATTAGCAAATCATCCACATATAAAGTAACTTCATTCAGAAGGTCTCTGCCCAGTATGGTATCTAACGCCGATATGAAAACACCACCGCTTATTTTCAACCAAAATGGCATGACAGTAAACTGGTAACTTCGGCCCAGAAAAACGAATGCAGTATATTTTCTAGATTCTTTCAATATTCTAGTTTGCCAATATGAACTATGCATATCCAAAGAAGTTAAGAAGCGGGCACCATAAAACTTTTGTACTAACTCTTCTAGATTCTCCGGTCGCGTTTGTACAGGTATAATGATCTTATTGATCTCTCTGGCATCCAACACCAATCTGATGTCACCATTGGGTTTAATTACCACCACAAGAGGGTTACAATACTCGGAATCTGAGGGCTCAATAATACCCGATTCTAACATTTTATTGATTTCCTTTCTGACTACTACTTTCTTTGTCCATGGGATAGAATAGGAAGTACGACAAAAGGGTTTATGTGCATACATCTTTATATGGAATTCAAAGTCTTTTATTATACCCGGACGTTTACTAAAAATCGACTGATATGCTTCCAACAAGTAGTACAGTTTGTCCCTTTGGATAACAGATAAATATTCTGATTTTAACACCTTTTCCTGCAATGACATTTTATCAATCATTTCTTCAGAACATTCAATAAGGCATATATCATACACATTTTCATCATCAATACTGACATATTTTACCATTAGATTCATACACAACTGATTTGGAATTACTCGGCCCTTTCTCAGGGTGGCTGTCAAAACATTACCATTGGAATTAAATATACATTCACCTTTCTCTAAATTAATGATTGCACCGGTCTCACATAAAAAATCCAAACCCCAGATACATGGTACTGTCATTTTAGGAACAACCAGGAATGTACTTTCTATTTGAGCCCCCCATATTGTAACATCGACACGTACCTGTTTCACAACTTTTTGCATTTTTGCGCTGAACGCGCCAGACACGGTACATCCTGTGATAGGAAAAGTGGGCATTTTTACCCCTCGGCTTATCTGTTTTAAACAGTCCAGCGTCATGACACTAATAGTTGCTCCAGTATCAATTAATATTTCAACATCAACATTATTTATACGCGTTGGAATTATTGCCTGTAAAATTTGTCCACATTTATTAGAAACTTCAGGTTTTTCTTCAATTAATTCATTCCTTATATCCTGATCATTATTGTACCTTAATACTCTCAGTTCAAATTGATGCCTGCCTTCCTTCTCCTTTCCAGTCATCCTAGGAAGGCATTTGGTGACTGATATTAGTTTAATCTATCTCGTTGAGTCATCGGTGGGGGTTCATGAACTTTCACAATCCGCACAGTATGATCTGAGTTATGGTATTCACCCCGTCGCACATTGGAGGCTCCTTCGCCCACTGGTATAACTCCTTGTGCTGGATGAGGACTCGAGGCATTTGTTCCATCCTGCCGATGAACATTATGCTTCGAATTATCTTCCCAAGGTTGAATACAATTGGGTTCATCACTTGGGTATCTGTTACTCTTATTAATATCACTACTATGCACATTCGCGTCACCATATCGAGGTTTACCTCTAGCACAGTAAGTATCTCTTCTATATTTATGATAATCATTGTTTTCATTGCAACTATAGGATGAAGATTGTCCACGCTCCTGTGATGCAGGTTTGACCTGGTTTTCGGTATTATTATTATCATATGTTAAATTATTATTATAATTATTCGTATTACTATGAGTGTGAGTCGACATTTGATTACTACTCACTTGTCTTGCATCTTCCATAATCATATCTATAGAGTCAATCACCGACAAGAACTGTTCTACATCGTGGTCAGGAACATTTATTAACTTTTCACGTATATTTATGGGCAACCTTCCCTTCAAAATTCTGATCACTTCCTTGTGAGAAATTGGATCACTCCAATAACGTGTCTTATTTATGTACTTTTCAAAATATTGCCTTAAAGTACTCCTTTTACTGTTAAAATACTCAGGTTGGTAAACCTCTTTTCTTAATTTCTCTTGTTTACTCGACGACCAGTATTTAGCCAAAAAAAGTTGTTCAAACTCAGCGCAAGTATGGCAACTTTCTCTTACTTCGGCGGCCCATAATGCAGCTTCTCCGGTAATTTTGGATACTATAAATTGAAGTCGGTCATGTTCTGACCAGCTACGTGGAAATATTCTTTTGAAATTATTGATAAAGATTTTCGGATGCAGGTTGTTCTTTTCAGTGGAGAATGTTGGGAATTGTCTACTTTTAAAAATGCTGTTCTCCACCTTTAAAGAAGACAAATATCCTCGCTGACCAAAAGAATCATCATCTTTACCAACCGAATCATCAACTTCCCAATGCAAATTTTCACCACAATTGTACTTCGTATTATCACATGTTCGTTTTTTTTTCGACCTATTCTCCGAACGTTCGTCCTCTGTCAACAAATTTTGTGATAACTTTCGTTCTAACTCCGCCAATTTATGATTGGTTTCCTTTTGCCATTTAGGTAACTCATCAACTATTTTCTCTTTTATTTTCTGAATTTTGCTAGTGAAGAGCTTAATTAATTCATCATTTCTACTTAGGTGCCCATTGATATTTTCATTTGGCTGGGATCCAATAGTAGTCTTAACCTTGTCTACAATTTCATTTCCTTTTATTTCTATCCATTCAGATAGATCTTTGTCAAGTCTTTTAGTTTGATCTACTAAATACTTGTCAATCCCCTTACGAGCATCGGACTCAAACTCGACTATTTGTTTCGAAAGCTCTTCTATCTGTGCGCTAGCATTGAAACAGCTGCTTTCACACTTAACCATGCTATTGGACAGGCCATCATAACTCTTCGAAACTACCTCATATTTCTTTCCTATGTCATGAAGTTTTCCCATTAAATTATTATATTGCCTTTCTAAGGTGTTAGAAAACTCTACATCTAGTTCTCCAAATTCCGCATTTCATTGAGTCTCCCAGTCCGCCTTTAATTCTTTCTTAGTATTTTCCAGTTTATAATCAAAGGTGTTCAGTTTGCTTTCCAAAGAATCCATTTTAACTTCTAATGAACCAAATTTGGCCTCAAATTTTTCATTTAACTTTTGATTGTCCTCTTTTAGTTGCTTATTATCTTTTTCTAGTGAACCAAGTCTTCCATTCATTACACCCATTTGAGTATTTATTGATACCAGCATATCAAACATTTTTTGATTAATATTTCCATTTTGAGGATCAACTTGCTGATCTACTTCCGAAACCTCAAGATCTTTATGTTCTCCCACGCTGCTTACCTTACTTATCATTGTATTTGAATCTCCTAACGGCTCTAAATCAATAACTGTATTATTATCTGTACATGTCTCCTGTCCCACATTGAGCTCATGGGATGCATCATCCCTATCCTCTTCACTTTCCTCTCTCTCTCTACTCATTACTCTACTCAACTGCACATTATCATGTATTCTTTTCGTTCGTTTTGACATGATTATTCACTACCAAGACATACACTTATTTTCACTATGTATTTATATATATTTATCTACCGAAATCACAAGTCTCAACTTCCTTTTTTTTTATAATTATACAGTTATTTTAATCATACCTGGTAGTATCGCTCACTTTTAGCGATTATTGAAGAATACCTCTTTCATTGGACAGACTCACTGGCTGCTACAATATTTTCCAACTCTAGGGTTCGTGAATCTGGATGACACTCGACTCGGTGCAGCAATCCTCCTCGATCGAGCCGCACGTTGTGGCGCCACTTCTACCGTATCTTCCTTCGCCGTCGACGTTGTCGTTGTTACCGTGAGACACCGTTATACCAAGAGGAAAGGCGCATCGATCTTAGAGCATGAGATATGATGACCTTAAGCCATTGACAACACACAACGGTCATGGTAGCACCTGATTCCAGAATAGCTGCAGTAGTTAAGATCTACGAACTATCCCCTATTGACCAGGTCTCCAAAACTTAACTCGTAATGAGATCCCTTCAAAGCAAATTGTCATAACGATCATCTATAAAGGCTTCGTACAACGAGAAGAAATGTTACGGTTTATGGAATAATAACAGATATGACCAAACTGTCTTGTCTCTTCTGCTTTATTTAACATAACTTTGTTCACAGTTTCATTTCGCATTCACCACTCATTCACCAACAGTCAATGATAATGATACAGCTTTTCTCCTTTTTATAAATTGAAGCCCGCTCTCCGTGATATAATAAAAAAAAACCGGTCTCAATACTGCATCCCTCGTGAGATGCGAATAGACTTATCCCGGAATTGACCGCCCTGTAGGTGTACTCAATTTAATGACCACACTTCGCTGTCCGCTATTTCGCATAACTGAATGTCCATTTGTTAGTCTGATTATATACTGTAGCTATTTAAAATTCGCCCCTATATTTTTCACAACGCACAATTAGCACTTCGTTACTTGTTTTTTTTTTTTTTTTTTTTTTTTTTTTTTTTTTCTAAGAGTAAACGGAGAAAAAGACGCCATATCATCGGCTTAGTCGACATAAAGCAAAACACCTTAATATGCCCAATTTCACCTCTTCTTATAGGATCGGCTACCTTACTCATTAATTTACTACATATTATTTCCAATAACACTAAACAGGTATCGCCGTTATATTTTAATTGTATTCAAAAGCATGTTACTACTATTATGACCAACCAAATCGTCACAAATCGCGCGGCGTGCGTTTTTAATGATAACTTTACGCTATTCAATTTCCGTTACAACTATCTTGACTCGTAATGTTACAAAAGGATCAAGTAGGTAAAAAGACGAGGGCTAGTAGAAATCCTTGGGTAACAGAAGAAACAATGAATTTAATTGATGAAAGGAGAAAATATAAATGAAGCAGGCAAAAAGGAATACAAACGTCTCAAAAATGAGATCGACAGGAAGTGCAAAATTGCTAAGCAGGCATGGCTAGAGGACAAATGTAAGGATGTAGAGGCTTATCTCACTAGGGGTAAGATAGATACAGCCTACAGGAAAATTAAAGAGACCTTTGGAGAAAAGAGAGCCACTTGTATGAATATCAAGAGCTCAGATGGAAACCCAGTTCTAAGCAAAGAAGGGAAAGCCGAAAGGTGGAAGGAGTATATAGAGGGTCTATACAAGGGCGATGTACTTGAGGACAATATTATGGAAATGGAATAGGATGTAGATGAAGATGAAATGGGAGATACGATACTGCGTGAAGAGTTTGACAGAGCACTGAATGACCTGAGTCGAAACAAGGCCCCCGGAGTAGACAACATTCCATTGGAACCACTGACAGCCCTGGGAGAGCCAGTCCTGACAAAACTCTACCATCTGGTGAGCAAGATGTATGAAACAGGCAAAATACCCTCAGACTTCAAGAAGAATATAATAATTCCAATCCCAAAGAAAGCAGGTGTTGACAGATGTGAAAATTACCGAACTATCAGTTTAATAAGTCACAGCTGCAAAATACTAACATGAATTCTTTACAGACGAATGGAAAAGCTAGTAGAAGCCAACCTCGGGGAAGATCAGTTTGGTTTCCGTAGAAACACTGGAACACGTGAGGCAATACTGACCTTACGACTTATCTTAGAAGAAAGATTAAGGAAAGGCAAACCCATGTTTCTAGCATTTGTAGACTTAGAGAAAGCTTTTGACAATGTTGACTGGAATACTCTCTTTCAAATTCTAAAGGTGGCAGGGGTAAAATACAGGGAGGGAAAGGCTATTTACAATTTGTACAGAAATCAGATGGCAGTTATAAGAGTCAAGGGGCATGAAAGGGAAGCAGTGGTTGGGAAGGAAGTGAGACAGGGTTGTAGCCTCTCCCCGATGTTATTCAATCTGTGTATTGAGCAAGCAGTAAAGGAAAGAAAAGAAAAATTTGGAGTAGGTATTAAAATCCAGGGAGAAGAAATAAAAACTTTGAGGTTCACCGATGACATTGTAATTCTGTCAGGAAGAGCAGTTGAACGGAATGGACAGTGTCTTGAAAGGAGGGTATAAGATGAACATCAAGAAAAGCAAAATGGGGATAATGGAATGTAATCGAATTAAGTGGGGTGATGCTGAGGGAATTAGATTAGGAAATGAGACACTTAAAGTAGTAAAGGATTTTTGCTATTTGGGGAGAAAAATAACTGATGATGGTCGAAGTAGAGAGAATATAAAATGTAGACTGGCAGTGGCAAGGAAAGCGTTTCTGAAGAAGAGAAATTTGTTAACATTGAGTGTAGATTTAAATGTCAGGAAGTCGTTCCTGAAAGTATTTGTATGGAGTGTAGCCATGTATGGAAGTGACACATGGACAATAAATAGTTTGGACAACAAGAGAATAGAAGCTTTCGAAATGTGGTGCTACAGAAGAATGTTAAAGATTAGGTGGGTAGATCACGTAACTAATGAGGAGGTATTGAATAGGATTGGGCAGAAGAGAAGTTTGTGGCACAACTTGACTAGAAGAAGGGATCAGTCGGTAGGACATGTCCTGAGGCATCAAGGGATCACAAATTTAGCATTGGAGGGCAGCGTTGAGGGTAAAAATCGTAGAGGGAGACCAAGAGATGACTACACTAAGCAGATTCAGAAGGATGTAGGTTGCAGTAGGTACTGGGAGATGAAGGAGCTTGCACAGGATAGATTAGCATGGAGAGCTGCATCAAACCAGTCTCAGGACTGAAGACCACAACAAACAATGACTCAACTGTAGGGGCACACAGATCTCGCGTCCATTGGCCGTCATAATTTAATTGCAGAAATTGATTGGTAATGTTGATTGTTGCCGACTTACATCGTGGGCCTGAATCAAAATGATATTTCATTCAATTTTGATTTACAATTAAATGCTTTTGTGAAGTTCTCTTTTTTTAACAATATTAAACTTGAGTGGAAATTATCTTTTACGTTAGTGAACGTTAGACTCACTGAATCTTAAAGCATGAACATATAAGTTGAACAATGGAATAAACTTTTCATATTAATTTCCTCGGCTAGTCAGTTCACTTTAAAGCAAAAAATCTTTAGTTATTAATTACAATTGTGGCCCACACACGTACGAGAGTATTTCTTCTTACCTCTGTTAACCATTGCATTGTAGTCGGAGTCCTGGCTCTGGCTCTTGGCTGTGGTACTGAAAATAAGAATCTTAAAGCTACGTATTTTCTGCAACGTCGGGCAGCTGTGGAGAAAAATGTATATTATGTTAATAGCGGGCGAGTTTTTTACTTCCGCTAATTTTTATAAGTTAATATCACCACATAATGGCGTTGTTGGCTGCATTGGCCGCTGCGATTGTTGGACTGTAAATTACTCGAATGCAGGTTAATTCAAAGAAGGCGGGCATGAAATCGGGATCACCTCTTACAAATTAATAGTGCACAATAATATTAAATCAATATATTATTTGCTTAATTAGTACAAATATGCTTAAATTTGCCAGCACTCGCAAGATGTCCATCTACATGCAACCAAGACAAGAGAAGAAGTGAAGACGACTAAAAAATTAACAAAAGAGGGTATCTTGTTGTCTCTTTAGATCATTTTGTTATATTTCTTTGCCCTCGAAACTTATACAGAGAAATTATTATAATATGAGTACATGAGAAAAATGTATGTTATTCAATTTTTAAATGTCTCTTCTTTATAAATACTGTTTTTTAAGTCTTTTCGTATTATTTCACTGGGGATGCTATAGACTTCAAAGCTATTTATTGATTTTGATAATCTGTGGTAAGGCATGTATATGTGTTTGATGCTTCTTGTATTACAACAATGTACATTTTCTCTATGTTTCCCATCTACATCTACATCTACATTTATACTCCGCAAGCCACCCAACGGTGTGTGGCGGAGGGCACTTTACGTGCCACTGTCGTTACATCCCTTTTCTGTTCCAGTCACGTATGGTTCGCGGGAAGAACGACTGTCTGAAAGCCTCCGTGCGCGCTCTAATCTCTCTAATTTTGCATTCGTGATCTCCTCGGGAGGTATAAGTAGGGGGAAGCAATATATTCGATACCTCATCCAGAAACGCACCCTCTCAAAACCTGGCGAGCAACTACACCGCGATGCAGAGGGCCTCTCTTGCAGAGTCTGCCACTTAAGTTTGCTAAACATCTCCGTAACGCTATCATGGTTACCAAATAACCCTGTGATGAAATGCGCCGCTCTTCTTTGGATCTTCTCTATCTCTTCCATCAACCCGATCTGGTACGGATCCCACACTGATGAGCAATACTCAAGTATAGGTCGAACGAGTGTTTTGTAAGCCACCTCCTTTGTTGATGGACTACATTTTATAAGGACTCTCCCAATGAATCTCAACCTGTTACCCGCCTTACCAACAATTAATTTTATATGATCATTCCACTTCAAATCGTTCTGCATGCATACTCCCAGATATTTTACAGAAGTAACTGCTACCAGTGTTTGTTCTGCTATCATGTAATCATACAATAAAGGATCCTTCTTTCTATGTATTCGCAATACATTACATTTGTCTATGTTAAGGGTCAGTTGCCACTCCCTGCACCAAGTGCCTATCCGCTGCAGATCTTCCTGCATTTTGCTACAATTTTCTAGTGCTGCAACTTCTCTGTATACTACAGCATCATCCGCGAAAAGCCGCATGGAACTTTCGACACTATCTACTAGGTCATTTATATATATTGTGAAAAGTAATGGTCCCATAACACTCCCCTGTGGCACGGCAGATGTTACTTTAATGTCTGTAGACGTCTCTCCATTGATAACAACATGCTGTGTTCTGTTTGCTAAAAATTCTTCAATCCAGCCACACAGCTGGTCTAATATTCCATAGGCTCTTACTTTGTTTATCAGGCGACAGTGCGGAACTGTATCGAATGCCTTCCGGAAGTCAAGGAAAATAGCATCTACCTGGGAGCTTTCGCGTTTTTTAATAATGCATATATGAAAAGGGCCGCTAAATATCTGTTAATAATGCCGTGCTTTGAATTTCTTTATCATCATTACCTTTTAACAAAGCAAAATATATATATTGAGATCTTATTGTTCTGTATCTGGCCTACAATTAAAGGAACGTTTTTTCGTGACTGTAACTCATTCTAAAAATCAACATATCTTCCCTACTTTATAGTTATTGAAAATTGAAATTACTTGGTTATGAACACTGATGTTACAGTTCGTATGATCGTTCAACAACAAAATTTTGCAGTGGATTTTGTTTCTCGGTAAAACACCATTCAATGCCACGACTAGCACAAGAACATGAGACTCTTATTAAAAAAATACATTTTCACTATAAAGTTTGCCAGACCAGAACGGAGCACAGCAAGATTCCTATTAGATTTTGACGGTACATTAACTTATTTGTACTGTGAGTTATATACTATCAGCAGCCCGCGTCAACCTGCAACACATCATAAAATCTGCTGATCTGCACTGCAAGTCTGGAAGCTAAAAGAAATAATATTATTTTACTGTTACTTTACCGCTTCCTTGCGGTATGATAGACTATATTGGAAGTCGTTTGAATACGCCGCGGCAGCGGCTCTTTCATTCGCCACGCAGCTCAGCACCACAGATAATATTTATATAACTGAAAAATGTCTCAACAGGATGGGATAATAGGCAAGCAAGCTTTAACAATTAATAATGCAAGTTTTCATTTACATAACTCTATTAAAACATTTAAATATTTCAATTGTTACACACCTTTATGAATTCACACGTAATGGCGTACATCTCTTAGTCTTGACAAAAGAATGCTACACTAGCGTTCGCTACTACGACACAGGATATCTTACTTGCTCGACTCCCAGATGAAGAAGACAAAGAAATTGATGTTCGTCACGTATTATATACTAGTTACTTATTTTAATCTTTGTTCGACATTTATCATCTGTGGCGGTTTCATTACTCGCCGACGCAGATATTCTCAAAAATAAATAATAAAAAAAATACATAATTTTATACAATAACACAATATGATACATATAATTTTCTCGTTACTACATAATATGTTGCTTTTGTTTCTTACTAGACGTTACAGAGCCTGTATCTAATATTTTCTGGGTCTCATGAACAAATAAAGCAAGTTGGGTATCACACGATCGCTGTTTCCGGAATCCATTTTGATTCCTACAGAGTAGATTCTGGGTTTCCAAAAACGACATGATACTCGAGCAAAAAACATGTTCTAAAATTCTACAACAGATCGATGTCAGAGATATAGGTCTATAGTTTTGCGCATCTGCTCGACGACCCTTCTTGAAGACTGGGACTACCTGTGCTCTTTTCCAATCATTTGGAACCTTCTGCTCCTCTAGAGACTTGCGGTACATGACTGTTAGAAGGGGGGCAAGTTCTTTCGTGTACTCTGTGTAGAATCGAATTAGTATCCCAGCAGGTCCAGTGGACTTTCCTCTGTTGAGTGATTCCAGTTGCTTTTCTATTCCTTGTAGGTTCTTCTTTGTATATATTAAGACATTGCATATATAGAGGTTTATTACTGCCATAATTTTTTGTTCAGTAAATAAGGGTTTGCAGTGAGCCTTATGTCGAGAATTTGTAATTATCCTAATGGCTTTCTTCTGGAATAATAGGATGTCATGTATATGACTACAATTACCCCACAAGATAATGCCATAGGATATTATACTTTGGAAAAATGAAAAATAAGATGATCTGACGTATGTGTCAGGTACACAATTTCTGAGTTGTCTTAATAAATAAATTACTCTAGTTAGCTTACTACTAACGTAGTTTACATGTTGGCCCCTGGATAACTTTTCATCTAAATAAACTCCCAGGAATTTAACAGAAATGGGGTCATTAGATAGTGGCTTGTCTCTTAGAGTGAAGATTATCTGTTGAGTTTTATTTTCATTTAGCAAGAAACCATTTGCTCTGAACAAATATGCTGCATGAGTGAGTGTATTTTCAGCACAGGTTTTAAGATCTTTAAGATTGTTGCTGCTATGTAGAAAAGTCATATCATCTGCATGCGATACAATGGTGGAGTTAATAAACAAGGGGAGGTCATTTATCATTATCAGAAACAGGAAGGGGCCCAGTACAGATCCCTGAATCACACCTACTTTAACATTTTCTATATTTGACATTTCCTTACCAACACAAACTACCTGCTTATGGTTACTGAGATAAGCTTTTAATAGTCTGAGACTGTTTCCTTTGATGTCATAGAATTCTAGTTTCTCTAGTAGCGGTGTGTACTCAACATAGTCGAAGGCCTTGCTTAGGTCACAAAATGGGACCTGAGCAAAGCCCTTGTCCTCAAAAACTTTGAGGATGTAACTGACTACTATGTCAGTTGTATCAATGGTCAACAGATTCTTCCTAAACCCTTATTGTGTAACATTAATTATTCCTAGGTTCACAAAGTGAGATGATAATTGTTGGTACATGATACATTTTATTAGCTTGGAGAATGCGGGTACTACTGAAATAGGCCTGTAACTAGATGGAGAGTCTTTATCTCCCTTTTTGTATACTGGGATGATCCTAGACAGTTTTAATTCATCAGGAATATATCCCTCAAGTAAGCACTTGTTTATGCAATGGATTAAAGGGTACAGAATGCAGTCACACATTTTTTTAGCAGTTTGCATGATATGTCATATATATCTAAGCTATCAGATGATTTCAGTTGTTTTATGATGTCTTGTACAAATCTAGATGATACTTTGGAGAAGATTAGCAAGCTTGTGTTTAGTGACTGTATACCCCAATTTTGAGAGAGTAACTCTGATGGACTAATGTCTGGTTTGATAATTGTATCTCCTATTTCTTTCACTGAATTAATAAAAAGCTCATTGAGTGTTGGAGTTGGGATATTAATTTTGTCATTTTTAGTATCTGTGGCAGCACTGTTAATTATTTTCCAAGCAGTTTTGCATTTATTGGTGGAATTACGTATGCTGTTGGCATTGTAGGTTTCTTTGGCGTGCAGGATGGCTTTTTTGTATTCATTCCTGCATTCCAAATAGGCTGATTTGGCATTGTCAGACTTCATACTATTGTATATGTTGTACAGTAACAAAACTTGTTTTTTTTTTTTTTAGGTCTGTCAGCTGTTTAGGGTACCACACATTTTGTCTGTTTTGAGATCTGGATTTGTGACTGCTATCCATTTTTTTGATTTTCTTTATAGGAATACTGTGGTTAAATAGGGTCAAGAATGCATTAAAAAAACTATCAAATATTATTTTGGCTGGCAGGTCATTACTTGATGTGTAATGTCCATCGACACTAAAATGGCCAATGTTCATAGTTAAAAATGTTATGTATAAAAACTTTGTACACAAATATATTTACTATAACTTTGTAACAAAATGATGTTTGCAAAAGCCATCATTGATGACTACATACAAAACGAAATATAAATAAATAAATGTTGTGTCTGTCCCTCTTTGCTGAAGAAGGCTGTAGCCAAAAGCTATATTGAGTGTCTTTTAATTGTGCCTGTCTGCACCTTGACATGTCTTCTTTATGGTAAGAAAGTAATCTGTCTTTTCCTACATTGTTGATATTCCTACTGTACTGTTTCTCCTGAGTGGACTTATCTTTCCTTTGTCTTTCACTTATCTTATCTGCTTGGATTCAGACCTAAGGGGACGTTCTTGTGGAAAACTCATCTTGCTGTAGCAGCTTATAATGTAAGTTGTACTTAAAACCTGGAAAATATAATGGCTATTTTGTCAAAAGAATTTGTGTATGTGGTCAGTCAAATGGTAGTCTGATACCTGGATTGTCTTAAGCAGATATGGGCCTTAACAAAGAATTTTCATTGTTAGGCGCCATATTAGAAAAATCTTTAACATTTTTCTTTCAGCTCATCTACAAGTCGTGCCATCGGTTGGGACAATTAACTTTATTTCAGATCCCACGAGACCGGAGGCAGCTACTAATAATTTAACAATTTTACTTACAGAGTTTCTTTATATAACAAGATAATATCCCAGGCAGAAAAGGTCTGGTCACAGAATTCCAGTTCCATTATAGGATTTCATTTGTAGATGCTACTCTTGGTATCTTATATTGGGGAATCAAGATGAAACCACGATGTTAAGTTACATATTGCAGTAGTGTATATCAAACAGACTTGGCAAATATTCTCTGGTGCAATAAGCACACGACTTCTCATGAGCCTGGAATAATATCTGTAGTGTTGGGTAAATAAGAAAAGCACAACTATTTATCAATGATTACGTAACTACCCTGAGAACTGAGCTAGTTTACTGAGTGCTTATACACGTCGGGCTAAATTAAACAACATATTACACTGTTAATAATATTCCTACATTAGTTATTTCTCTTTTATGCTGAGCCATTGCGTTAATGTGTGTGGCCACAGAGAGCATTCCAGGGTGCCCCAGAGAGCTACAACTCCAAGAAGAATCGATTCTTGGCTTCTGGCGAGATCAATGTGAAGTTTTTTTTAGTAGATAAGGATTAAGGATAAGGAAGGAAAAAAGAAAAAAAAGCACTCCATCTTCAGGCCATGAGTGGCCTACCGGGACAATCCGACCACCGTGTCATCCTCAGAGGAGGATGTGGATATGAGGGGCATGGGGTCAGCACTCCACTCTCCCGGTCATTATGATGGTATTCTTGACCGAAGCCACTACTATTTGGTCGAGTAGCTCCTCAATTGGCATCATGAGGCTGAGTGCACCACGAAAAATGGCAACAGCACATGGCAGCTGGATGGTCACCCACCCAAGTGCCAGCCACACCCAACAGTGCTTAACTTCGGTGATCTCACGGGAACCGGTGTATCCACTGCGGCAAGGCCATTGCTTTAAAGAAGGGAACTTTATTTAAGTACTATAACAATGAGTCAGATCACCAACGAGTGCGATCTTTTTACAATTGACAACACCTTTCACCCACACTGAGACAGATTCCAAATAATTTATTTGACGATGATTCCAGGTCCTGCGAACCAAAGGCATAGTCGACATGTAATATGATGAACCCTTATCTCTGTTGTACACTTCACAAATCTGAAACACCCGATAAGCAATGACATCACATGAATTGAAATTATCTAGCCCTTTTACTTTATCAACTTTTGGTCCATGTACAAGAGCAACGGTGACCCAGCCGTTACCGTGTTCATTCGTATCCTTGCTAGCGAGAATGAAGTTCAAAACTCCACCACAAAACACACCAACTACCAACAGTACCTGCATTTTAACAGCTGTCATCCCTTTTACACCAAAAAATCCCTCCCATATAGCCTGGATACTTGGGGATGGTGTATCTGCAGTGACAAAAAGTTCCTTGTTCAGTATGCTGAGGTCTCACCAATGCCTTCACAGACAGGCATTATCCCCCGAACCTGGTCCACAAACAGGTCTCCCATGTCATTTCCCCTCACAGCCCCAATACTCCCACCACCTCCAAAAATGAGCCACAAAGGAGTGTGGAGTGTCCCCTTTGTCACCCAGTACAACACACAGGACTGGAACAACTGAACAACATCCTTCACCAGGGCTTTGATTACCTATCATCATGCCCTGAAATGGAGGACATCCTACCTGAGATACTTCCCACCCCTTCTAAAGTGATGTTCCGTCAACCACCCAACCTCCACAACTTCCTAGTCCATCTCTATGCCAGTCCCAATCCCAACCCCTCGCCACAAGGATCATATCCCTGTAGAAGATCCAGATGCAAAACCTGCCCAGCACTTCCTATTGCAGTCCTGTCACATGTTTATCCTACCCCGTCAGCGGCCTAGCCACCTGTGAAAGCAGCCATGTAATTTTCCAGCTCTGCTGCAACCATTGCATGACTTTTTATATTGGTATGACTACCAACCAGCTGTCCAGCAGGATAAACAGCCACTGCCAAACTGTGGTGAAGAGCAAAGTAGACCACCTTCTGGCACAACATGCAGCTGAACATAACATGCTTGATTTCAATGGTTGTTTCACTACCTGAACCATCTGGATCCTTCCCTCCACCACCAGCTTTTCTGCACTGTGAAGATGGGAGTTATCCTTACAACACATTCTCTGCTGCCGTCTTAAAGACTATCTCATTGAAAAAGAGTTTTACAGTGTTGCAGAATACTTATGCCTTTAAATTTGTATATATTCTTTCTCATTATCAGTGATGTAAATATGTAAGCTAAAGATGTAGAAAAATAAGTGATAAAGAATGTTAATACTTTAACATGTCCTATATTACATGTACATTTACTGTACACAATGTAATCTTACAGGATCAAATAAAATTCAATTCAATTCAATTCTGCTCCCGTAATTTTCCTGGCCTCAACCTATGGTAACATACTCTCCCCACATCCTCCAGCCAACAGTTTCCATCCCCTCTGTCCTGTCATCTGCTCCCCATTCTCATCCACTACCCTGTTTATTTGTAGCCCTCTGCCAACACATCTGCCCATCTTTCCCCACTTATCTCCTTTTTTGTTCCTTTTTTCCCCACCTCCCTCCCCCAAAATGTTCTGATGCTGCACCTGTTGGTAGTCTAGTCCTTGCACACTCCACCAGACAGTGTTTCTCTCTCTCTCTCTCTCTCTCTATCTATCTCTCTCTCTCTCTTCCCCCCCCCCTCCCACCCTACCTGTACACCACAATCCCTTCCTCTGCCCCTTCCCCACCTCCTTCAGATTGCTGCTTCAATCCTAGGTGATGTTGCGTTCCGGTCCGAGATGCTGGAGTTGGCAGTTGTGTGTGTCTGAGGTGTGCTTGCTTGTGTTTGTGTGTGTGTGTTTGAGTGAGTGTGTGTGTGCTCCTCTTTGTGACAAAGACTGGGGCTGCAATCTATGTGTGTCTTTTGACTGTGCCTGTCTGCAACTTGATATGTCTTCCTTACGGTAAGTAGCAATCTATCTTTTCCTACATTGTTGGCATTCCTACCTGGAGTTGCCATTGTTTGATAAATGAATAAAACATTGTTCTAATTCTTTGGCAGTGTTTCAGGTTTCTTTTCTGAAGATGTCCTTTGACATCCCAAACAACACAAGAAAGTTATTGAGAGTTTTCTAACTGATTTCTGATAAGGAGACAAGTTTTCTTATTTTGGATAAAGGAGCACTAAGCTTCACAAATGCTGTTGATTTTCTAGGAAGTATTTAAGTGCTCTAAGAAGCAAATTCTACTTTCTTCTTTGTCAGTAAATACAATGAAGTTAATGTTATTTTTAATTTTGGTACTTTGGAAGACTGAACAGCATGTCAATAATATAATTAGGTAAGTATAAATTTTGCTGTTGAAAATTTCAATTGTTCAGTCATTTAATATGTAATGCACACTCATTGTACCCTTTTAAAATATGAATTCACTTTGAATAATTAACATAAACTTACTTTAACTATGATGGTAATGTAGTTCACAAAATGTAGTTCTTCAAAACAGAATATTAAGAGTGGTGCATGTTTTTATATGTTTCACATTCCTGAAGAATAATGTGAGTCTGGTTTTCATTCACAAGAGTGCAGTGCATAATCTTTACTTTTTGATAATTTTATTTTTGATTCTCACCAGTAAAATACTGTAATCATTTTGAGAAAACAAATAACATGGAGACAAGCAATTGGAATAAACTATTTGTGCCTTTATAGCAGTAAGTGACACACTCTAACATCAATCACAGAAAATCATACAGATGGCTTTGTTGTTCCTTCTAAACAGTGTTTAGCTGTTTGTTCTGTGGTTTCCTGTTTTATGAAGAGCTTTTCACTTTCATCCCTTGGACACAGAGTTAATTTCACAGATTTCTGATATTCAGAATGATAGGCTTTTGGTATCAGTTGGTTGAACGCTTCTTCAAAAAGATATCTTGAAGTAGTCAGTTCCTCTGCACACTGTTGTATTATGCATAGCTTTTCGACTCGCAACTGTTCCACTTGTTCCTTTAACTGCTGTATTTCATTCTCCAGATGAATAGTTTTTGTAAAAAAAGTTTCTTGATATTCATTGCTGAAAAAAATAGCAAGACAGATGGGAAACAGGTAATGTCTTTAAACCATTTCTAAATCTAGATTTGACAAACTGTCAAGTTTAAGATCTCGCTTATTTACTGGGGTCAATGTAGTATTATGAAATAGAAATATTTCTTAAAAATTTAAATATATGTCTTTGCTATGGAATATGTGGGTTTTGCAGGCCAATTTGAAGTGGTTTCCCAAGGTGATAAATGAAAAGTGTCCTGTTTCAAACTGTTAGTCTCCACTTTCTCTACACCACTGTGGTACATTGTAAACAATTATCATTTACATCCCGTATACAGGGACACTATCTCTGTAATGAAAGCGAGAAATGTTTGGTGAAGTAAGAGAAGTATGTCTGAGGACAGAGGTGTGTGAGGTAATTTCAATGAGGATGAAATACTGATATTTTTGAGACTTTCTCTAATGTTGTGCAGAAGGAAACCTGCCTTATTTGTAGTAGCTTGATAAATAATTAAATAGGAAATTAATAAAAATGTAAAGAGCACCTAAGTTTGTATGGTTAAAATAATGGAGATTTAAGAGACAAAAGAATTATGACATATGTGTTGTAGGGAAGTTTAAAATTTCTAAGTACTCAGAATGTAATACCACCTAGACTGTTTTTAAAACAAAACTGTCAAACTATAGTGCAGCCAGAATCAATTGTGTTCTCATAAATATATTTACTGTGAGATCATTTGTCTAAATGGGGGAATTTGTGATGTTACATGACAGTCCAGAGGAATAATGCATACCCTAAGTATTCTTACTGATGAATGATACTCATGGGTGAAAACTATAAAATAGTTAACATACAGGAGGGACAAATACTGTGTGGATTTGTTATTTTATTTTGCATCTGGAGAATCACGCAGAGGGATGATGTGTGTCTTCAATATGATTGTAGTCACTTTGTGAGAGAAAGTTTCTGGATGGATATTGTTATAGAAGCTCCTAGACCTGCTGGCCTACTTGTGAGAAGCATGAAGCCCTCGGAGAATACATATACTCTTGGCAGTAGTTTACTCATACAAAATGTCATTCTGAATCTATTACTTTTTGAATGTAGAGATTTTGTGTTGGACATTCTGATTTGATGTTTGGTGTTATCCAAAGGATTCTGTATATGTTTGTGGACAATATATGGATTATATATACGAAAGGTGTTGGTGTAATAATCTAAGAAAAGAAAAAGTAATAATATTACATTTCCTTACAGCAGTAATCAAGCATGGAGCAGACCAAGTCTTCCATTGCCACATTGAAGGCCACAGTTGAGTAACTGAGAGCCAAAGAAGAACAATATTAAACCTTCATTAATCAATTCATGTCCAACCCAAATGAGATGCTACATGCCTCATCTGGTCCTCACTACACAGGAAGTTTTGTATTAGTTCAGACATTCCTCTTCCACAACGCCAAATAGGACGTTTTTGGTCTTTTTGAGCCTACAATTACCATTAACATTGGCTTGTACTTTTTTCCATATTCTGTCAAGGTGCTCTTTAATTCCTTGGATTGTTAACAAAAATGGTGCAAATGGCTCTGAGCACTATGGGACTTAACATCTGAGGTCATCAGTCCCCTAGAACTTAGAACTACTGAAACCTAACTAACCTAAGGACATCACACACATCCATGCCCGAGGCAGAATTCAAACCTGCGACCATAGCAGTCGCGTGGTTCCGGACTGAAGCACCTAGAACCGCTCGGCCACTGCGGCCTGCGATTGTTAACACATTTTTATCCAGTTGCCAGAGCAGTGAAGCTGTTGGTGATATCTGAAGTGAAGCTAGCAGACTTCCAGCTTCTCTTGAACCACTTGCCCTATCTGGCTGGTCTGATTATAGTCCAGTCATTTACCCTATTCCTAAATTTACTGTTAACAACTGCAGCCCTCAACTGTTCTCATTCTGCTTGTGCTACTGTCAGATCAGTTCTGAATTTTAAGATCAGCTGCTTTTCCTCCATAACCATGGAGCAAACTGTATCTGTAATCTGCAAACCACTATAAATTGCATGGCAGTGGGTACTCCATATTGTAAAAACCTATTACGGTTTCTTTGCATTCAATTTGCATCTGTAGAGTGGGAAAAATGATTCCTTAAATGCCTCTGTGCATGCTGCAATTAGTCTATGTCTTCACAGTCCCTAATGGAGCAATACTTAGAGCTTTTGTTGATACTCTTACATTCTTCAATTGAAGCTATTGAAACTCTTTAAATGGGCTTTCACAGGTTAGGTGGCATCAATCAAGCATCTGCCAGCCCAGATTTTTCAGCATTTCTGTGATGCTCTCCCATCATCAGACAAATCTGTAACCTTTCATACACTGTTCCTTGCATACTTTCAATGTCCCTTGTTGGTTCTTTTTGGTATGGGTCCCATACACTGGAGAAATATCACAGGATAGTGTGCATGAATTTTTAAGGAATTTCCTTTGTAAACTGATGGTATTTTCCCAGTTTCCTACAAATGAGACAAAGTTTATCATGTGCTTTATCTATAACTGAGCTCATGTAATTATCCCATTTTACATCCCTATCAATTTTTATGTCTAGTTTTTGGTATGGTTGACTGATCACTGACATTATAATCATAGGACACTACATAATTTTTATTTTGTAAAATGCATAATTTTACATTTTTGAACATTTAAAGCCCAGTATTTGGAGCAATTTGAAATTTTATCAAGAAATGATTCAATATCTATGCAGTTTTTATCAGATAGCACTAATTATAGATAACAGCATCACCTCTGAAATGTTTGAGGTTACTATTAATATATCTGTCAGGTCATCAATACACAAAATGAATAGAAAGTATTCTAACAAACTTCCCTGGAACACACATGAAGTTTCTTCTAAACCTGTTAGTGACTGTCCATGCAGAACAACATGCTATGTCCACACTAACAATAAATACACAATCCAGTCACTAACTTTGCATGATACCGCATATGACCAAACTTCATTAATAAACGTTGTTGTGGCATTGAGTCAAATACTATTTGGAATTGAAGAAACATTACTGTCTGACTGAATTCTACAGCTACATGTATATTCTCCACAGGCATGGCAGAAGGTGTCTTGCACAACTGTTAGACATTTCCTTTCCTTCCCCTGGTGGGACTGCTGGGCATCAATGCCATATGGCCATTTCATTTCATTTTTTCACTGAGTCCAATAATAGCTAGTTTCAGTGACAATAATATTATATACTGTTGATAATAAGAACACAGTTCACGAAAATATTCATTAATTTTACATATTGAATTTAGTCAACAGTAATTAAATATTAAAGTTCATGAGTTTCATGGTTTACAGTGTGTGTATTCCCATGTGCAGAATGTACATAATGTAAATGTGAGTCAATAATGAGAGCATGTCTGGCATAGGTATTACTTGCTAGCTGTCAAACTGGTGACTGTTTTGTGTGACATCTGACTACTTACAGTCTGGTGCAAAGATAAACTGTTATTTTGAAAGCTACATTATGCTTTGAAAAGTGGTTAGGTTGAAATTTACTGTTTCTGATGACCTACAAGAACCAACAAAACTTTGTATTACAAAAAATGTTGCTGGTTACAAATTTATAAAAATACATCAGCACTATTTTTCTTCTGCATTGTGAATCCCCTGGTTTACATGAATAAATGGCACATTGCAAATCAAAGTGAATTACATGAAATTATAAGTTAGTGCATTAATTAATCAATGCTGTAGATCAGATGGTACAGAAAAATCAAGGTAATGAAAGTAAGTAGTCGAAGTCCAGAATCTAATGATGGCGTTGACAAAACCTGCGAAGGAAAATGGTACTGGCTGAGAATTTCTAGTTTAGTTATTTCAGAAGATAATAAGTTAGAGGAAAGTCAGAATGCTCAACTTCCAAACTTTGTAGGACACTTTATGTAAATAGAATTATTAACTCATGGGGTTTTGCATGTAGCAAACTATTGTGATAAATTCAATTAATTGTCACTTTTAATTAACAATGCCCTAACACAAAATAATTACACAAATGGAAATGGAACCTGAATAATAAATTCCAGTGAAATTTGGTGTGAACAAGAACTTGAGATTCCCAAATAAGTGTCACATATCAGTAAGTAAATGTATTGGAAATAAGATAAAAATTAGTGAAAAACAATTTGGTTATTTGTGGGCATAGAAAAACAAAACAGATGGGGAGCCTCCACCTGCTTTGTCACAAGCTGGCATTTCTCCAACAGTTCCTATGCTTACTATATTCATTATATTGGTGTGGGATTCTAGAAATCCTAAAAAATTCCAGTTTTAACCTGTATGCCCCTGCCACTGCCTCAACTGTAACCCAAAGATATAGTGGGGGCATGTCCAACAAGGTCTCCAACCCAACAGCAGGAGTGCTGCTAATTGCATTCATTATGGCTAGGCAGGCCAGTTTCTGTACCTTCTTTAGCTCCTTAGCAGCCACCTTCTGTTCTAGTTTATTCCACCACACTGTAGCTCCAAAATTATCATAAGTCTTAACCCAGAGGTGTAGATCCAATGAATGTTCTTGGGAGTAAGACCCTAGTTTCTTCCACAGACCCTAATGGTGTAGATAGAGCATCTTTTGCACCTCTAGCTACTTCACCACCACCTCTGTTGGTAGAATTTTGGCGAAGAGCTAAGATTTCAGTATGTGTCCTAGATATGCTTCATCATGAGTGGTGCTCCAACAGTTTTCCTAGGACTAACCCTACGATATTGTTTCCTACTTCCGTTTTGCACAGTGTTCAGATTGCATTGTGCCAGTGTTCTAAAAGTACTTGCAAGTTTGCCAAGTATTACTTATGATGTTACTATGACTAAACTGACTGCATATCCTTGGCAAAGTTTATCATTAGCTTTTAGCTCTTTATGATCCCTTTCACCATTAGTTTCCACAGTAGTGAGGTCAAGATCCCACTTTGTCGACACCCTCTAGTGGTGATGATCATTTTCACATCCAAGAAGATGGGTTCTACCTATATTCACTCAGGATGGTATTCATCCACCTGTGTATCGTGGTCTTGGTGCCATGACTTCTGCAGCTTTAATTGTGTATTTGAAGGTCATGTTGCTGAAAAGCCATCAATATACAGGATTTAAGCACTTACTTGAACGAAAGATATTTTTGGTGCCAAGTAATTTTCCCTTGTCATTGTATAATGACAAAATTAAAAAAAAAAAAAAAAAGGATGAATATGGTGTTCGTGTGATCTCTGGCAGTCTTGTAGAGTGGATGCAAATTGAAAAGTGAGCTTGTATTTTTAACTGATAGAAGTAATAAGCATAAAGTTGTTATTATATTAGTGTTGTCTACATAATTCAGAAACTAATTTTTAAATTATATAATCTGTCTGAAGTATTGTGAGGGACTTATAAATTAGAAGACTTTTCCTCAGATGTAAATGAAAACTTAAGAGAATGCCTCAGATGTAAATGAAAACTTAAGAGAATGCCTCAGCCTGCTATTACACGTTCCCTAATTGCACTATCATTACTGGAGGCTTAAATCATCCAACTATTGGTTGTAAAAATTACTTTTTTGTAAGTGCTGACCATGACAAGACATCCTTGAAAACAATACTAAAATTAAACATTTAATTCAGTGCATGTTGGTGAACTGCAGCCAAATTTAGAAGAAAAGTTGACCAAGTGTACCTAGTGGAGCAGTTTCATGATGGGAGGGGCACTCCCAGGTACACAAACAATGCACAGGAATTTGTAAAGAAGCAGCAACTCTGCACTACAGGTGCAACACTTTAAGATGAGATTGTAGATATGTAGGAGCTAAATGAAACACTTTTGTCTGTCAGAAGAGCATTACATGATGACTTCAATTATTACCATAGTAGAGCCTTATTGAAAGATCTCTTACAAAACCCAAATAAATTCTAGTCATATGTAAAGGGCATCAATGGCACCAAAGTTCATCTTCAGACATCTGAGGATGAGACAGGAACTGAAATTGTTGGTAGGAAAGCAAAAGCAAAATTTCTTAGGTCCATTTACACATGTTACTTTACAAATGAACAGACAGAAGTACTGCCCAGGGTAATCCTTGTACTACTATAAAGACTAGTGATATACGTAGTAACCATGAAAAGATTGTTAGAAATATTCAGCTTTTGTACATAGTTCTTCACACACACACACACACACACACACACACACACACACACACACACACACACGGACAAACGAACTACTGTTGTCTCCAGACAATAAGAACTGATCGGCTTTCAAACAAAGTCTTAGCATCTATATATGACATTAGCCATATGTGGGTGGGTTCCACTTGCTTGAATGTGTTCATCTCTGCCAGTCCTTGAACACATTTTTTGCCAGGTTCTTGAGAATCATCTCACTTCCCTTGAGCATTGCTTCAGAGTTCTCAAATCGAAAGCACAAACACGAGTCGTACAGAGATGATAATGCATAATCATAAAGAAACTGCCATATGGAACCAGGATGAAATTTTCACTCTGCAGCAGAGTGTGTGCTGATTTTGAAACTTCCTGGCAGATTAAAACTGTATACCGGACCGAGACTCAAACTCGGGACCTTTGCCTTTCGCAGGCAAGTGCACTACCAACTGAGCTACCCAAGCCTGACTCACGACCTGTCCTCACAGTTTTACTTCTGCCATATGGAATTCTCAACAGTTCATTGAGGTTAGATGATGTTACCCACCAACCCTCATAGACAATCACATCAGCTGTATTGATGTTGACTTCAATCACAGCAGAAGCCAAAACACCAGGTCCACCTTGCTTAACACAGACAAGCTGACCTTCTTTGAAGTCCTTGAACTCCCTAAACACTGTTACATGAGGTAGTACATCTTCACCATAAACTTGCTACAGATTTTCATGTTCCAGTGGCTGCATGGTTTAAATGAACATAGAATTTTATTACGCTGTACTGCTTCTCTCACATCACCTCCACTGTTTGGTATGTGAAATGCAAAGAGAGTCTGCAAAATAGAGCATTACTACCAACCTACCAATACGAAAGTGCTGCCACCTATGGACATTGTGCAAAAAACCTGTTCTTTTCAAATACTCATGGCTTGGATAGGACACTATCATGGAAACTACACAAAAAAATCAGTCTATCTTGGTTGATCAGCCCTCATAACATACAAGAAAATTATAGAAAATACATTTTTGTATGTTGAAGATTCATCATAAGGCTCAGTAATAATACATCAACAAACAGAACTACACTGCCTGACAAAGAAAAGTGTAGCACACAGAAGGGTATATGGAAAAATACATGAAACTTCCTGGGTTCAGAGAATGCATGATGTTACTTCAGGGATTATAATACTGAGTCAAATTTACAAATAACTTGATGATACGAGCCCACTGATCAGTATGAAGTTGCACCCCCTCTGGCCTGAATGTATGCACTCATTCAATTGGAGTGTGTCATACAGAAATTTTACCCTCTCCTGAGGCAATCTGTCCTACAATTGTGGTAACTGGTGCTTGATATCTGGAATACTGGCACTGAGGTGGAGTTGAAATCCATTCTGGTCCTATCGCCTTCTACCAGCGATAGATCTGGGGTCTTGCTGGCCATGGGAGTATATCAGTATCACATAGACAATACATGGAGGCATTTGCTGTGTGTAGATGAGCACTGTTCTGCTGCAAAATGGCACAACTTCACCGTTGCATGAGAGACAACACATGAGGGAACAGGAAGTCCATGATGTGGCATTGTGCTGTCATATATCCTTCAATTACTACCAGGTGTGGCCAGAAGTCATATCCAATGGCTCCCTGTACCGTACCACCAGGAGTAAAACTACTGTGACTTTCCAAAACATTGGAGACTGGGACCTCTCCCCAAGTTGCTGTCATGCTCACCTATGGTGGTGGCCCACAATATTGCAGAACTGTTATTTATTGCTCATCACAATGTAATGCCATTCATTAGCAGTCCATGCTTCCCAGGCATGCTAACAGTCCAAACATAGTGTCTGTGTTGTAGAGGAAATGGCAACCACTGTATGAGATGGTAATTTCCTAGTCTACCTGCAGCTGGTCTCCAAACAATTTTGTGGGATGAGACAGAATATTGCAGGGGGTCCATTACTCTCGCTTGGATGGCAGGAGCAGGCAGGAAGGGGTTACGGTGTTCTTGGTGCACAATATGGTCATCCTCCCATGTCATGGTCAGACATGGTTGACCAGACCTTGACAATATGCCTGCCCTCACATCCCCATGCACTGCAACAATGCAACAATTACGCTCCTTTCAGAACTCTGTCAGATGCTGGTAATGCCACCTCACATGAGCATGCAGAATCTCTATGTCCTTCGCTCAGCATCTGACACTGTTCATGCACTTTATGTTCCGTATCAGGCCTGGTAAAAACACTAAACGTGAACAACACTAATGCACTCTGTGGCTGTTCTATCTGTCACAAAGAATTCTAAGTCTACCCATTTACACATCTGCAGATGGTGTGTATGTACAAAGTTCCACTGACATTCAACCATGTCATATTCACTTCTTTTGTCAGGCAGAGTTTTTTGGATACTTGGATATACGAGGGCAGTTCAATAAGTAATGCAACACATTTTTTTTCTCAGCCAATTTTGGTTGAAAAAACCGGAAATTTCTTGTGGAATATTTTCAAACATTCCCGCTTCGTCTCGTATAGTTTCATTGACTTCCGACAGGTGGCAGCACTGTACGGAGCTGTTAAAATGGCGTCTGTAACGGATGTGCGTTGCAAACAACGGGCAGTGATCGAGTTTCTTTTGGTGGAAAACCAGGGCATCTCAGATATTCATAGGCGCTTGCAGAATGTCTACGGTGATCTGGCAGTGGACAAAAGCACGGTGAGTCATTGGGCAAAGCGTGTGTCATCATCGCCGCAAGGTCAAGCAAGACTGTCTGATCTCCCGCGTGCGGGCCGGCCGTGCACAGCTGTGACTCCTGCAATGGCGGAGCGTGCGAACACACTCGTTCGAGATGATCGACGGATCACCATCAAACAACTCAGTGCTCAACTTGACATCTCTGTTGGTAGTGCTGTCGCAATTGTTCACCAGTTGGGATATTCAAAGGTTTGTTCCCGCTGGGTCCCTCGTTGTCTAACCGAACACCATAAAGAGCAAAGGAGAACCATCTGTGCGGAATTGCTTGCTCGTCATGTGGTTGAGGGTGACAATTTCTTGTCAAAGATTGTTACAGGCGATGAAACATGGGTTCATTACTTCGAACCTGAAACAAAACGGCAATCAATGGAGTGGCGCCACACCCGCTCCCCTACCAAGAAAAAGTTTAAAGCCATACCCTCAGCCGGTAAAGTCATGGTTACAGTCTTCTGGGACGCTGAAGGGGTTATTCTGTTCGATGTCCTTCCCCATGGTCAAACGATCAACTCTGAAGTGTATTGTGATACTCTTCAGAAATTGAAGAAACGACTTCAGCGTGTTCGTAGGCACAAAAATCTCAACGAACTTCTCCTTCTTCATGACAACGTAAGACCTCACACAAGTCTTCGCACCCGAGAGGAGCTCACAAAACTTCAGTGGACTGTTCTTCCTCATGCACCCCACAGCCCCGATCTCGCACCGTCAGATTTCCATATGTTTGGCCCAATGAAGAACGCAATCCGTGGGAGGCACTACGTGGATGATGAAGAAGTTATTGATGCAGTACGACGTTGGCTCCGACATCGACCAGTGGAATGGTACCGTGCAGGCATACAGGCCCTCATTTCAAGGTGGCGTAAGGCCGTATCATTGAATGGAGATTACGTTGAAAAATAGTGTTGTGTAGCTAAAAGATTGGGGAATAACCTGGTGTATTTCAATGCTGAATAAAACAACCCCTGTTTCCGAAAAAAATGTGTTGCATTACTTATTGAACTGCCCTCGTATGATGGCAGATCAAGGTACCCTTACGGAAATGGCAGCAATGGACAGGAAAGGACACCATGTGCACTCAGTGTGTATGCCTCGGAGCCTCATTCAACATGTTTAAGTGGCTATTCCAGCAGCCACTAAGGGAACAAGGTGCAACCAACTGCAGATTGTGGGACAAATTGGAACATATGATACCTGTCATCTGAGGTCATGCTTGGCTCATTACAGTGACTGGTAGAGAGGTCTTAAAAGACCAGCCTTATGCGTGGAGTTCCAAAGACGCTCACAATTTGGAGCATTATCCCCAGAACTGATCATGGCTCTTTGGTTCTGAGATGAGTGGAAGGACTGCTAGGCTGTGACTTTCTCAACTTGTGCCATAGGTTTGGGAACTGAAGGGCCCCCTAAATGCGTCAGTGCACTACACACCAGAGGCTGCAACTAAGGTAGCAGACTGTGTGTGGGGCACACACAAGGGTTTTTTAGGTTAGGCAACTCTCCATCCGATCAAGATAACGATAGCTGTATAAAACTCAGAAGTATCAGTGTAAGATCAAATGAAATGTCCCCAAAGATGAGAGTATTAAAATCCTAATGGTTAACTGCTGAAGCATTCACAACAAACTGCCTGAGTTTGAAGTGGTCACAAAAAACAGTGAAGCTCATATAATATTATGCACAGAAAGCTGGTTGCAAACTGAAATCAACAGCAGTGAGATTTTGGGGGAAAATTTAAGTTATATCAAAAGGATAGCTAATGGGGATGGAGGTGGTGTATTTGTCACAGTACACAAGAAATTCTAAACTACCGAGATAGAAACTGAAGCTGCATGTGAGAATTGTTTTGGAAAGACTCTATCAGGGGTCAGCATAAAATGATAATTGGATCCTTCTACTGCCCTCTGGACTCATCTTCTTATGTAGTGGAAAACTTTAAAGAAGCCTCACTTCACTTGTACGTAAGTTCCCCAACACATATTGTAATTATCTGTGGAGACTTCAATCATCCAACAATTTATTGGGAAAATAACAGTTTTGTTAGTCGTAGGTGTGATAAGACATCCTGTGAAACATTACTAAAAGCCTTCTCTGGAAACTGCCTACAACAGAGAGTTAGGAACCCCATCCATGATGGAAATATATTTGATCTAATGGCAACAAACAGACCTGACCTCCTTGAGGATGTCCATATCAAAACTGGTATCAGTGACTATGATGCAGTTGTGGCAACAATGATTACTGAAATACAAAGGATACCTAAACCAAGTAGAAAGATATTTATATGTAAACTAGATTTAAAAAAAATCAGTAATGTCATATCGCAATGAGAAACTTGAAATTTTCACAGGTCAGGAGCACATAGAGGAACTGTGGTTCAGGTTTAAAAGAATGGTTAACCATGCACTTAACAGATATGAGGGTCGTCCACAAAGTAAGTTCCATTTCTATTTCTATCCACGGCAGTGGTATGATCGCAGTTCCAAGCATGCGCGGCAGGTATTCTGACTCAAGGAGAAGACATGTACATCATTTTCAGATTGCTGCTGCCAACATGTGCTTTTTAGTGCTTCTTTATAATGTCAGCCATAATTGAAAATGCCATCATGTGTGAAATAAGATCTGTGATTCGTTTTCTAAATGCAAAGAAAGTTAAACCAAAGGAAATTCATCGGTAAACCTGCGAGGTTTACAGACAAAATGCTGCAAATGATTCAATGGTTGGAAGATGGGTCTGACTGTTGAATGAAGGACGATAATGCCCGACCTCACACGGTGAATGTGACCAAACAACTCTTGCGGGAAATTCACTGGGATGCGTTTGATCATCCTCCGTACAGCCCAGACCTCGCTCCTAGCAACTTTCATCTTTTCTTACACCTAAAATCTGTCCTTGGTGCTCAACACTTCAATGATGATGACGAACTGAAAGAACATGTTACCACATGGTTGAATACACTGGTGGCAACCTTCTATGAAGAAGGCATACAAAAACTTGTGCCACGCTATGACAATTGCCTACAAAATTTCAGAAGCTATGTAGAAAAGTAGTTTAACAGTTGTAGAGTTTTGTACAATAAATATTTTTTCTGTATCTGCACACATTTGTTATTTAACCAACGGAACTTACTTTGTGGACGACCCTCGTATATACTCATAGAATGGTTCATAACCGGAGGGAACCTCCATAGCATACAATAACTCTAAAGAAACTGCTAAAGAAATAGAGATTACTGCATAATAGGTGTAAAACAAAGCATAGGCCTGTGGACAGAGCGATGCTGAATGAAAC
Organism: Schistocerca americana; assembly: GCF_021461395.2. Classification (NCBI taxonomy): domain Eukaryota; kingdom Metazoa; phylum Arthropoda; class Insecta; order Orthoptera; family Acrididae; genus Schistocerca; species Schistocerca americana. Next base: position 700,521,301 of record NC_060122.1, read on the forward strand.
ATATTTTACTGTCACGAGAGCAATGTCTGATGCCTTCAATGACTATTGTGACAGAATATTGTCAAATGATATTTCATAAAACCCAGAGAAATTCTGCTCATATGTAAGGGCTGTTAGTGTCATCAGAGTTAGTATCTAGTGACTAGAGAATGAGACAGAAACTGAAACTGAGGACAGCAAAGCAAAAGCTGACTTGCTTAACTGTTTTCAAATGTTCTTTTACAAAGGAAAACCCATAAGAATTGCCCCATTTTAATCCTCATACCACTGAAAAGATGAATGAAACAAGTTTTTAGTGTCAGTTGTGTTGAGAAACATCTGAAATAATTAAAATTGAATTAAGTTCCACAGCCCAATTGAATCTCTGTCAGATTCTATACTGAATTTGCAGCTGAGTTAGCACCTCTTCTCAACTGTAACCTATTGTAGATCCCTCAAACAAAAATCTATGCCAAATACTTGGAAAAATGCACAGGTCTCACCTATCTACAAGAAGGGTAATAGAAGTGATCCACTGAACTACAGTCCAATATCCCTGACATCAATTTGTAGTAGAACCTTAGAACATATTCTGAGCTCAAACATAATGAGATGTCTTGAACAAAACGGCATCCTTCAGTGCCAACTGTATGGATTCCGATAACTCCAGTCATGTGAAACCCAACTTGTACTTTTCTCATGTGGCATACTGAAAGTTTTGGATGAAGGGAGTCAGGTAGATGCAGTATTTTTTGATTCCTGAAAAGCATCTGACTCAGTTCCATGCCTGCACTTACTGTCCAAAGTACAATCATATGGGACATCAAGTGAAATTTGTGATTGAATTGAGGACCTTTTTCGTAAAATGGTAGCAGCATGTTATAAGGTTGCACCATGTTTTCTTGGATGGAGAGTCATCATCAGATGTAGAAGTAACGTCAGGTGTGTCCCACGGATGTGTGTTGGTACCCTTGCTGTTCACACTGAATATTAATGACCTAGCAGACCATATTAATGATAACCTTAGACTTTTTGCAGATGATGCACTTATCAGTAATGAAGCATGTCTGAAAGACACTGCATAAATATTCACTCAGATCTCGAGAACATTTCAGAGTGGTGCAGAGATTAGCAACTTGCTTTAAATGTTCAGAAATGTAAAATTGTGCTCTTCACAAAAGGAAAAGAACATGCATCCTATGATTGTAATAGCAATGAATCGCTGTTGTAATCAGCCAACTCACATAAATACCTGGTTATAAGACTTAATAGAGATATGAAATGGAATGATCACATAGGTTCAGTCTTAGGTAAAGCATGTGATAGACTTTGGTTTATTAGTAGGATACTGGGGAAGTGCAATCAGTCTATAAAGGAGATGGCTTACAAATCACTCATGTGACCAGCTCTAGAATATTGCTAAGGTGCGTGGGGCCCGTACCAAATAGGACCAACTGGGGATATTGAATATATACAGAGAAGGCCAACACAAATGGTCACAGATATGTTGAATCCATAGGAGAGTGTCTCATAGATACTGAAGAAACTGAACTGGAAGAGATTTGAAGATAGATGTAAACCATCCCAAGACAGTCTATTAACGAAGTTTCAAGAACCAATGTAAAATGATGACTCTAGGAATATACTACAACTCCATTTGTATCACTCACATAGGGATCACAAGAATGAGATTAGAATAATTACACGCTCCATACATGAATAGAATGGGAAGAAACTCTTAACAGCTGGTACAATGGTAAATACCCTCTGCCATACACTTCATAGTGGTTTGCAGAGTATAGATACACATGCAGATCATTCATATAAAATTTACCAGGTGTAAGCAGGACTTGCACTCTGTGGGTTCTGTAAAAACTTACCGTATTTACTCGAATCTAAGCCGCACTTTTATCCCGGTTTTTGTAATCCAAAAAACCGCCTGCGTCTTAGAATCGAGTGCAAAGCAAGCAGAAGTTCTGAAAAATGTTGAAATGCGCCGCCACAACTAACTTCTGCCATCGAATATACGTAGTGCTACACAGGTATGCTTTGTAGGCACAAAGATAAATACTGGCGCCAAAACCTCTGCATCAGTAAATAAATTTAAAAAAAAAGGTGGAAGTCGAGCTTTTCTTCTCCACCTCGAGTTTCGACCACTGCATTTTCATACATTACCCAACGAAGTAAATACAAATTCCGTATTGTTCATCTTCGAATGTAGCAGCATTTCAATGTACTACGAAAATCCGACTGGCAAGACTGGTTGGAATGTTTGTCAATATGGCCAACTCCACGTTCTGAATTATTTCCTACCTGTGAGAAGAGATGGTTGCTAATAGGAACATGATGAATTGTGAATCACATGCAGTATTCTCTTCACCATAAGAATAATACAAATATAAACATTTTGCCATGTATTCTTTCGTGTTTGCTGCTATCTAATTTAAATCCTGTCTGCCTAATAAACTACGAAACTAGAGTGAGGCAACAGTAAACGCGGAAGAGTATACGTATCGTGTCATGTTTATATTCGTATTATTCTTATGCCTAATAGTGATACAGTCAGAAATGAAGCACGGCAACTGACCAGATTTTTAAATCTAAGATGACTCTAATTTCTGTGCAAAGTGTAATGTACTAAAGAGACGCCAGCAAAGATTTTCAAACGGAGAAAATTTTTCGCTACACTCTCATTCAGAACATCATTTATCATACGCAGTCTATTATTTGGTTCTTGCTTATCATTATCAAAGAAAGCAGTGGTGTAAGTAACAAAAAATAGCAGTCTCTTGCCATTGTTTCGCTAGTGAGACGATTCCTCTTTTTTTTGTAAGCGGCGGTTGCGCGCACAAAAGCAAGCCATGCCGCGAGCGGCAACAGGCCGTAAACACGCACTATCAGAATGCGACAAACAAGCATGACACAGTTCAGTAATGCATTTTCAGCTTAGAGTGACGTAAACACCTATAACAAAGAAAACGACACTTATCATATCAAAGCAAAATAAGCAAACGATTTAAACCAGACAAAGCACGTGCAAAAGGAAGGGTACCCATATAAATACGGACGGAGCGCCTGGCGCATAGCAATGGCTACTTGGTAAAGCTTAACTGCTAAGCTTACGACTCGAACCAAACTACTGTAGCTGTATCGTCATTCATTCGACCTAAATTGTGTCTTATATTACAATGGACCAACTTTGTTTCGATTTGAAGCTGCGGTCTAAAACTTTTCCCTCCCCTTGAATTTCGAGTCTAAAATTTCAGGTGCGGCTTAGATTCGGGAATTTTTTTTTTTCCTTGATTTCGAGTCTCATTTTTCAGGTGCGGCTTAGATTCGAGTGCGGCTTAGATTCGAGTAAATACGGTAGTTATGTGTGTAGATAGTTCATCCATTCTGGGAAACAAGAATCTCTACAATTTTTGTCTGTTATCAGTATTGGTACTGGCAAGATATTAGTCCTGGGAATTCAATGACTTTCGTGTGATATAATTACAAATTAGAAATTTTCAGATCTTTTGGCTTTACTTCTTCTGTGAAACCTTGCTTCATGCCAAATTTAATGATTCTAAGTCAATAGGAACTGCACTATAGGTTTTGATGAGTGAGTTTGTGAGTACCAAAATACGTGGCATAAATGGCTGTATCTTTTAAATACACTGACTTACAAGCTTAAACTTTTCACACTGCCAAGGAAAGATAGACCTTACTATGTGACATAAATTTCAACTGTATATGTCTATCTGTTCCTGAGAAAAAAAGGTTCAGAACAGTTAGACAGACAGATAGTCAGATAAAAAATGTCAAACAAATAATACAATTACAAATTAACAATATATGGATTTTTTCCCATTACTTGTTCTGTGAAACCTTGTTTCTTGCCAAATTTCATGCTTCTAGGTCAACAAGAGTACGTTATAGGTTTTTATGTGTGGGTTTGCGAGTATCAAAATATGGGATCTAAATGGTGGTATCTTTTGTTTGCACTGACTTAGAAGCTTAATTTTTTTTTACACTGCCGAGGGACCATAGATCTTAGTATGTGACATAATTTGGGACTCGGTATATCTAATGGTTGTTAAGTAAAAGGTTCTTAATGGTCAGACAGACAGACAGATGGATAACAAAGTGTTCCTATAAAATGAATGATAAGGGCTGGTGGGGTTGGGAAAATGGGGAGAGTTTGGAAAAGCTGACCAGAATCCAATGGCAGGGAAGTCTTACTGGATGGGATGAGAAGGAAAGGCCAATTATTGGGGACTGCATTGGATGAGATTTGAAAACCTGGGATTTTAAGGTGGAAGATAGGGAAATAAGCATGATGGATCAACTCATGATCACAAGAACTAGCTACAAAGTTACAGTGTTCTCAGCCAGTCATCTAATTCACAGTCCTATCCTGAATTGCATGTATTATGCAAGTGTCTCACTTTCTGCTCTAAACCCGCACATCATCATGCTGCTTTAGTGAAGGACCTATTTTCCTTCACACATAATGTCAACTGGAAATATCACTGTGCAACCCAATCACAAAACCTTTCAACAGGAAATCTGACTCTCCCTTGAACGTACAATTCCAACTTGACCTGCCACCACTAACTCAGAAACACTCCTTATAAGCCTTTCAAGATTTCGTAACATTCAGTATTGCTACACAACCCTTTCTCAGGTCCCTACAACATTACCCTAATCTGTCCTCTCCAGAATTCCAGGCTCTTCAGTCCCTAGAAACTGCTGACTCCATCATTATCCTCCCAGTGAAAAGCAATCTACTACTATGGTACTTGACCGATGGGAATATATAAGCAAGGTTCTACACCAGCTGTTTGACACTTCTACATATATCACCTATAGCTCCTTCCTTAAAACCTCAGACCCTCAAAGGGACTAATACCTCAATCCATAGAACTTGTTACCCCACCCAAACCACCTATCACTGCCTTTTACCTTCCTCCTGTCTGCCCCCAGTAACTGAGTGGTCAGCATGACAGAATGTCTACCTAATGGCCCGGGTTCGATTCCTGGCTGGGTCGGAGATTTTCTCCACTCAGGGACTGGGTGTTCTGTAGTCCTAATCGTCATCATTTCATCCCCATTGATGTGCAAGTCGCCGAAGTGGCATCAAATTGAAAGACTTGCACCCAGCGAACGGTCTACCCGTCGGCAGGCTCTAGTCGCATGACATTTACATTTACCTTCCTCCTAAAATCTACAAACCGAATCACCGTGGCCACCCCACAGTTTCTGGCTTTGAAGCACACAATGAACATATATCTGCCTTAGTTGATCAATATTTGCAGTCTATAGTACAAAGACTTCCCTGTTGTATTTATTGACACCAACCATTTCCTAGACCACCTGGAATCTGTGCCCATCCCACTCCCATCACACACTTTGATTGTCACCATTGATGCCAGTTCCCTTCATACAAACATCCTCCATGTACATGATCTGTCTGCTGCTCAAAATTACCTTGATCAGCATCCACCTGATCCCTTGCTGCTCACCTTAATCAACTTTATGCTTACCCACTCTGAGGGGCACACATCAGAGATAAAACAGTTCAGAGGCTTGGCCATGGGAACAATGATGGTTTCTTCCAATGCCAGCCTTTTCTTGGGTCAGTTATAGGAGGCTTTCCTGGGATTCTTAAGCTTTCAGCCCATAGTATCGTTTAGATACATTTGTAGAGTTTTGATAGGTATTGAGTCCCATAAACCAACTTCTTACAGCACAATAACGATTTATTTGTATAACGTTCACAGGTTAACATCAGAGTGCAAGAGTAAACACTTGACTCCTCCAACTCTCTGGCGAAGCAGATCCAAAGATCGTAAATATAGCAAAGACATATACATAGGTATGCACGGAAGTACAGGTTATTACTGTACGATCGCTACACATTGATGACATCTTTGCCATATGGACTCAAAGGTGAGGCTGGCCTGTTAAAATTTTTGGAATCTCTAAATACATTCTGCAAACTAAATTTCACATGATCCTATTCTGTATCCCATGCCACTTTCCTTGATCTTGACTTCATCCTCGCCTAGGATCAGCTACACAATTCTCTTCACATTAGATCTACTAACAAACAACAGTACTTACATTTCAACAGTTGTCATCCTTTCTGTATCAAATGTTTCCTCCCATACAGCTTGGAATTTGAGGCAAACATATTTGTTCAGGTGCAGGTTCTTTACACCAATACAATACCATTCTCACCTCAGTCTTCACTGCATGTAATTATCCCACCAGCCTAGTTCAAAAGCAGATTTCCCAGGCTATCATATCCAGTTCTGGTACTGCTGACCCCTCCAAAATAACAGCTTAGTATATATATCTCTATTCACTCAGTGTTGTCCTGGTCTTGAATGTATTAATCAGATACTTTGACTAGGCTATGACTTCTAAAGTCATACCCTGATATGAAGTCTATTCTGTCTAACATTTTGCCCACCACACCTAAAATAGCTTTTTGATGCCCCCCTCCCCCCCCCCCCCCCCAATCTCCACAGGATCCTGGTCAGACACACACTCCTTCTGCACCCTTTTCCCCCCTATTCCTGTGACCATCCACCTGTAAGAGTTTCCCATTCATCCTCCAACTGCCACCTATACCAGCCCTGTAACTAGCAAGACATACACTGTCACAGGGAGGCGACCTGTGAATGACACGTCATGTACCAGCTGTTATAAACATTGTTTGGCCTTTTATGTTGGTAATACTTCCACCATGTTATTAGTTATGATGAACAGACATAGACAGAGGGTATATAATGGTAACACACAATATCCTGTTGCTGAGCATGCTTTACGATGTGACAGTCATGACGTTGGTGCCCGTTTCATCACACACGCCATCTGGATTCTTCCCCAGGCAACAGTTTCTCAGAATTCCTGTTTCTTTCTGCCACTACTCACCCCACCCAACACAATCTCTTAGCTCAATTTACTTGCCAAAATGCAATCCCCGCATCATGTGTTCAGCTGGCACAATGTAGCTGGATAATTGTGTGTGTATGTGTGTGTGGGGGGGGGGGGGGCGAGAGGAGGTTAAGGACAATATAGGAAGGCCTGCCTCACTTTTATTACACTGGCCTTCTCCCTGCAACTTCACCTGCATATGCATTTGACACATACATTATGAAAAGGATAGACTTCTACTCAGCATATAGTGGAAATGTTGAATCACGGACAGGTTCTGTTTGTGACTCATCTTCACTACATGGTGAGTAGTAATCTATTCTTTTCATTTTATTGTCATTATTCTATCCAGGATTTTCCATTGTTTGGCAAATATACTGCACACATCTTCCATCTTCTCCCGCCCCCCTCCTGTGAGCTCACTTCTTCCTCCCCCTATCTCCCTATCCAGCTTGTATTCCCACCTCTGCCTATTCTCCTACCCGCTCACTCTGTCTCTTCATCTCGCCCATCTCCCTCTTTTTGTCCATCTCCACTGCCCCCTTTCACTGAACATATCTTCCTAATCCCCTCTCTGTCCATATCCTCCTCCCCCTCTCTGTGCCTATCTTCTCCTATCCCCTCTTTTCTTTTCCAACTGCCCACTACCCCCTATACCTTTCACCTAACTTTTCCTGCATCTCCCCCCCTCTCACCTCTCTTTCTGTCCATCTCCTCCTCCTCTCTCTGTGCACATCTCCTGCTTCTCCTCTCAGTGTCTGTACTCTCCTTGCCCTTCTCTCTGACTACCTACTCTGCTCCCTTCTACCTCCATCTCCTACACACTCTCTTTGTCCTTTGCCCCCCCCCCCCCCCCCTCTCTTCTCCTCTCTGCTCTCACTATCCATCTTACTCTCTCCACCCTCTCCATCCCCTCCTCAATCTTCTTTCTGTCCATCACCTCCTCCCTCCCTCCACCCCCCCCCCCCCCACTCACTCACCCTCTCTCTCTCTCTCTCTCTCTCTCTCTCTCTCTCTCTCTCTCTCTCTCTCTCTCTCTCTCTCTCTCTCTCTCTCACCTTCTCCCTCTTCTCTGTCTGACCGTCTCCGCTTCCCACCTTTTTTTGTAACCTCTCAGCCTCCACCACCCCTCTCACTATGCACCTCCTCACCTATCTATCTTTGTTCAGTTGTGCCCATCTATATGTGTAGCCCTGCAAGGCATGCAAGTACACACACCACATACCTATTGTGCAGGATAGCCTACAACTCGGGAGTAGAAAATAATTTTATGCCCATATCTCTGCTCCTATGGGAACTAGGAAGTTCTAACCCCACAGTGCTGATTCTGATACAACAAGCAGTATGTGCATCAGTTGCAGTCAAAATCAGTCTAGTGGTATAGGAGGAGATACTGGACATATACTCTTACACACATATATATACAGGGTGGTCTATTGATCGTGACCGGGCCAAATATCTCAAGAAATAACTACAAAGAACAAAACATGTCCAGCTTGAAGGGGGGAACCAGATGGCACTATGGTTGGCCCACTAGATGGCGCTGCCATAGGTCAAACAGATATCAACTGCATTTTTTAAAATAGGAACCCCCATTTTTTATCACATATTCGTGTAGTATGTAAAGAAGTATGAATGTTTTAGTTGGACAACTTTTTTCACTTTGTGATAGGTGGCATTGTAATAGTCTCCAACATACGGCTCACAATTTTAGACGAACAGTTGGTAACAGGTAGGTTTTTTAAATTAAAAATACAGAACGTAGGTATGTTTGAACATTTTATTTCGGTTGTTCCAATGTGATACATGTACCTATGTGAACTTATCATTTCTGAGAATGCATGCTGTTGCAGCATGATTACCTGTAAATACCACATTAATGCAATAAATACTCAAAATGATGTCCGTCAACCTCAATGCATTTGGCAATACGTGTAACGACATTCCTCTCAACAGCAAGTAGTTTGCCTTCCGTAATGTTCACACATGCATTGACAATGTCAGACATTGTTGGTGGATCACTTTTCCCACAGAAAGAAATCCAGGGACGTGAGATCAGGTGAACGTGTGGGCCATGGTATGGTGTTTCGACGACCAATCCACCTGTCATGAAATATGCTATTCAATACCGCTTCAACCGCACACGAGCTATGTGCCGGACATCCATCATATTGGAAGTAAATGGCCATCCTGTCATGAAGTGAAACATCTTGTAGTAACATCGGTAGCACATTATGTAGGAAATCAGCATACATTGCAACATTTAGATTGCCATCGATAAAATGGAGGCCAATTATCCCTCCTCCCATAACGCTGCACCATACATTAACCCACGAAGGTCGCTGATGTTCCACTTGTCACAGCCATCGTGTATTTTCCATTGCCCAACAGTGCATATTATGCCGATTTACATTACCGCTGTTGGTGAATGATGCTTCGTCGCTAAATAGAATGCGTGGAAAAAAATCTGTCATTGTCCCATAATTTCTCTTGTGCCCAGTGGCAGAACTGCACATTACGTTCAAATTCACCGCCATGCAATTCCTGGTGCATAGAAATATGGTACAGATGCAATCGATGTTGATGTTGCATTCTCAACACCGGCGTTTTTGAGATTCCCGATTCTCGCACAATTTGTCTGCTACTGATGTGCGGATTAGCTGCGACAGCAGCTAAAACATCTATTTGGGCACCATCATTTGTTGCAGGTCATGGTTGATGTTTCACATGTGGCTGAACACTTCCTATTTCCTTAAATAATGTAACTATCTGTCAAACGGTCCAGACACTTGGATGATGTCATCCAGGATACCGAGCAGCATACATAGCACATGCCCGTTGGGCATTTTGATCACAATAGCCATACATAAACACGATACAGATCTTTTCCGAAATTGGTAAACAGTCCATTTTAACATGAGTAATGTATCACGAAGCAAATACCATCCGCACGGGCACATTGTTACATGATGCCATGTACTTATACGTTTGTGACTATACAGCGCCATCTAACACAAAGCAAAAAAAGTGGTCCAACTAAAACATTCATATTTCTTTATTTACTACACGAATATGTAATAAAAAATGGGGGCTGCTATTTTAAAAAACGCAGTTGACATCCGTTTGGCCTATGGCAGTGCCATCTAGTGGGGCAACCGTAGCGCCATCTGGTTTCCCCCTTCAAGCTAGACGAGTTTCATTCTTTGTAGTTTTTTCATTTGACGCTTATTTCGAGAGATATTTGGCCTGGTCACTACCAATGGACCACCCTGTATATATTCCTGCAGCTTCACCCAGGTTAGCATTTGAGACTGATATGCTGCACACATTTCCTCCACCCCCCCTCTCATTGTCTACCTCTTCTTCCCCCCTTTTCTTAGTCCACCTCATCCTCCCACCTCTATCTGCCCATCTCTTCCACCTCACTCTCTCTGTCCATCTCCTCCTACTCACTCTCTCTGTCCATCTCCTCCGCCCCCCTTATCTGTTATCTGACCATATATTCCTCCTCCCATCTCTGTCCTTACCTCCTCTACCAATCTCTGCCCATCTCCTCCTTCACAAATGGTTCAAATGGCTCTGAGCACTATGGGACTTAACTTCCAAGGTCATCAGTCCCCTAGAACTTAGAACTACTTAAATGTAACTAATCTAAGGGCATCACACACATCCATGCCCGAGGCAGGATTTGAACCTGTGACCATAGCGGTCGCGCGGTCCAGACTGTAGTGCCTAGAACCGCTCTGCCACTCCGGCCAGCTCCTCCTTCACTTATCTCTGCCCATCTCATGCGCTCCCCTCTGCTCATCTCCTCTTCCCCCTCTTGCTGTATGTTCCCTTCTTGCCCCTCTCCATCCATCTCCTCTGCCCTCCCTATGTCTGTCTCCTCCTTCTCCATACACTCTTTGGCCATCTCCTCTCTCTCTCTCTCTCTCTCTCTCTCTCTCTCTCTCTCTCTCTCTCTCTCTCCCCCTCTCCCTCCTGTCCCCTCCATCACCTCCTCCTTACTCTCTCTGTCCATCTCATCTACCCCTCCCTCTCTCTTCATTCCATCCTCATCCTTCTATCTGTCCATCACACTCTCCTGCCCCTCTCTCTGTTCATCCCCTCTTCCCCCTTTCCTTGTCAGTCTACTCCTCCCATAATTTTCTGTATCCACCTCATCCTCTCTCAGTAACCATTTCCACTCTGTGCTTTACCATGCCCATTCACACATGTAACTCTGCAAGGCTTCCTGATTCTAACCTCACAACACACATGTTGTACACGGCAGCATACATGTCAGGGTTAGAAATCCCTTTTATTTCCATATCTCTGCTTCTATGGAATTAGGACTTTCTAACCCCACAGTGCTGATTGTCATACTATAGTATGGATATTAAATTTGGTTTAGGGGGATATGCTAAAGATATACACATACATTCTGATTTATATGCATAAACAAGGAAGGATTGCATATCCTGTTGATTTTGTTACCTGAATGATCAATTTCATCACTTACCTTTTTCAGTCAACTTGTTTAGAATCTTACAATTCATTTTGTAGAAGTTCTTTTGTTTAGTAGCATTATTTTAAAATGTGCATTCATTGTATTGTTCTCATTTCCTTGTACAGGACATTTTGATGCCAAAACTGATCCATGGCTCTCATGTAATTGTTTGTTGTGTAGTTTGCAGATTCTTCTTGAGAATTTATTTTCAAGCAAAAATGCAATTTCATTACTTTCTTTCTTTCATTCTTTTCATTGCTGCTGCACTCAAGATTTTGCATAAGTATATTATTTCAACTGTGTGATCAAATGCCCTTTCTTTTGCTGCAGTTGCCATTTATCCAAGGAAGGAAAGTTGGATGTACCAGTTGTCTGTGCGTTGTATAAACTATGTTCTGTATATGACTGTATTTTAATTTTTTGTATATAATATTTTTTTCAGATAGAAAGTGGGGAACAGTCCAGCATTTGCCTAAATGAGTATGGAAACCACCTGAAAATCACACTCAGGCTGTCTGGTGGACCAGCCATGTTCAGTAATCTACCATATGGGTTCGATCCTGGTGTGGCTCAGCTTCCTGTCTCATAACCTAGTGTGTTGCGCATTATGTTATATGAACAGGCATATGCATTTTCATCACTAAACATATTACATTTAGATATTGGTATCAGGTTCTTAATAAATAGGCGCCCAATCAACTTCCTGAGGGTAGAGTTTAAACTTCTGAATTGTAACATCATTGGTGAGCCTGCTTGTTCACCAGTAGGATCCCACAGCATCTGAGATATGCTGTAGGTAGTGACTCAACATTTGCCGATCCTGGTCAGAAAGGCAACTTTTGCCTTGTCCAACAGAAATGTTGTCAGTTTTGTCACTGTCTACAAAGATATTGTCAATTATTGCGCTGGAACTGGCAGTGATTCTGGCAGAGAAATTAACTACCACTACTAGGTTAAAAGAACACATCATGTGTTAAAGGTCAGCTTAATGATGTGGATCTGTTAGAAAATTTATGTTAAAATGACGAAGAACTACTGTATCATTTGGTTTTGATTAAAAGATGCATCAGCAGATGATCTATTTGATACAGTACCAGAGTTTCCAGAAGGAACTTTACAAATGGCCACAGTTATTACAGTGAAAAAGTCCATCATTTCAATTGCACATGGCTCAAAGTGTTGCTCTGGGCATTATTCCTGATGTCAAGTCCTTTGAAGGGGACAAAAATTTCTAGTCCTCCTTCCCTCATATTATTTCTATAGGTTACGCTGCTGGAGTATAGTTTAAAATCTGGAGAGAACTGGTGGTGTAAATGACAAAGTGCTCATTGAAACAGACAACATCAGCATCAGCATCTTTTATCCCTTTTGAGTCCTCCAAGAAAAGAGAAATTTGATGTACATTACTTGAGAGTCCTCTTAGACTTTGGTGAAAAACTGTCACTCCTTTGGTATTTTGTGTTCACCCAAAAATGATCTGAAGGCTTCAAAACAAATGTCTTATTGTTAACTGTTTCATTTAGGGTATTTTGAGCCTGTAAATTATCAGGATCAGATTGCTGGAGCCATTCAAGCGGAGATATGTTTTGCTTGTGGAGAATTTTTTTATTTTCTTCTTCCATAATCACTGCATGTATAAGGGTACATAGTGCTTTCTTTTCCTGAACCATAGGTGCCTGCATGACCATAGGAAACATGGACACTACATATAAAAAAAAGAAGCTGTATAAACATCAAGAGCTCAGATGGAAACTCATTACTAAGCAGTGATAGGAAGGTGGAAGAGGAAACAGATAATGCTGATGAAGTAAGCGATGCGATTCTGTGAGAAGAATTTTGCAGAATACTGAAACACATAATTCAGATCAAGGCACCTGGGGTAGATCTCACTCCCTTCAAACTGTTAAGATTCTTGTGAGAACAATCTATGTTTCAGTTGTTGTGGAGATCATATAAGACAGGAAAAATATTATCAATAATCAAGACAACTGTAATAATGCCACTATCAAAAAAAGGTACTGATATGTATTACTTGAAATAGTTTAATAAGTCATGGCTGCAAAATACTAATTTGAATCATTTACAGAATAATGTAATAACTGGTAGATGTTGATGATAAGTTTCTAACATATTCAGTTGCTGGAAAAGCTTCTGACAGTGCTGAGTGGAATACATTAATTGAAATTCTGACGTTATCAGGAACAAAAAATAGGGTGCACAAAAGGTCTATCTACAACTTCAACAGAAATCAGAATGTAGTTGTAAGAGTCAAAGAATGTGAAGGGAGACAGCAGTTAAGAAGGGAGTGAGAGAGAGATGCAGCCTTTCCTGATTGTTATCAGATCTGTACATTAAGTACATAAAGAAAACCAAGGTCAAATTTGGGAATGGAATTTTAAAGTCCAGTTGATGAAAAATAGCATTTGACATTTGTTGATGGCTTGTAATCCTGTTAAAGGCAACATAGGATTTGTCAGACCTTTTCAACAGAAAGGGATAGTATCTAGAAAAGCAGTTAAAAGTTTAAAAGCAACAAAAACAGATCTAGGGTAAAATGGAGTGTTGTTGTTGTTGTTGTTGTTGTTGTGGTCTTCAGTCCTGAGACTGGTTTGATGCAGCTCTCCATGCTACTCTATCCTGTGCAAGCTTCTTCATCTCCCAGTACCTACTGCAACCTACATCCTTCTGAATCTGCTTAGTGTATTCATCTCTTGGTCTCCCTCTACAATTTTTACCCTCCACGCTGCCCTCCAATACTAAATTGGTGATCCCTTGATGCCTCAGAACATGTCCTACTAACCGATCCCTTCTTCTGGTCAAGTTCTGCCACAAACTTCTCCCCAATCCTATTCAATACTTCCTCATTAGTTATGTGATCTACCCATCTAATCTTCAGCATTCTTCTGTAGCACCACATTTCGAAAGCTTCTATTCTCTTCTTGTCCAAACTATTTATCGTCCATGTTTCACTTCCATACATAGCTACACTCCATACAAATACTTTCAGAAATGACTTCCTGACACTTATATCTATACTCGATGTTAACAAATTTCTCTTCTTCAGAAACGCTTTCCTTGCCATTGCCATTGCCAGTCTACATTTTATATCCTCTCTACTTTGACCATCATCAGTTATTTTGCTCCCCAAATAGCCAAACTCCTTTACTACTTTAAGTGTCTCATTTCCTAATCTAATTCCCTCAGCATCACCCGACTTAATTCGACTACATTCCATTATCCTCGTTTTGCTTTTGTTGATGTTCATCTTATATCCTCCTTTCAAGACACTGTCCATTCCATTCAACTGTTCTTCCAAGTCCTTTGCTGTCTCTGACAGAATTACAATGTCATCGGCGAACCTCAAAGTTTTTATTTCTTCTCCATGGATTTTAATACCTACTCCGAATTTTTCTTTTGTTTCCTTTACTGCTTGCTCAATATACAGATTGAACAACATCGGGGAGAGGCTACAACCCTGTCTTACTCCCTTCCCAACCACTGCTTCCCTTTCATGTCCCTCGACTCTTATAACTGCCATCTGGTTTCTGTACAAATTGTAAATAGCCTTTCGCTCCCTATATTTTACCCCTGCCACCTTTAGAATTTGAAAGAGAGTATTCCAGTCAACATTGTCAAAAGCTTTCTCTAAGTCTACAAATGCTAGAAACGTAGGTTTGCCTTTCCTTAATCTTTCTTCTAAGATAAGTCGTAAGGTCAGTATTGCCTCACGTGTTCCAGTGTTTCTACGGAATCCAAACTGATCTTCCCCGAGGTTGGCTTCTACTAGCTTTTCCATTCATCTGTAAAGAATTCGTGTTAGTATTTTGCAGCTGTGACTTATTAAACTGATAGTTCGGTAATTTTCACATCTGTCAACACCTGTTTTCTTTGGGATTGGAATTATTATATTCTTCTTGAAGTCTGAGGGTATTTTGCCTGTTTCATACATCTTGCTCACCAGATGGTAGAGTTTTGTCAGGACTTGCTCTCCCAGGGCCGTCAGTAGTTCCAATGCAATGTTGTCTACTCCGGAGGCCTTGTTTCGACTCAGGTCTTTCAGTGCTCTGTCAAACTCTTCACGCAGTATCGTATCTCCCATTTCATCTTCATCTACATCCTCTTCCATTTACATAATATTGTCCTCAAGTACATCGCCCTTGTATAGACCCTCTATATACTCCTTCCACCTTTCTGCTTTCCCTTCTTTGCTTAGAACTGGGTTTCCATCTGAGCTCTTGATATTCATACAAGTCGTTCTCTTATCTCCAAAGGTCTCTTTAATTTTCCTGTAGGCAGTATCTATCTTACCCCTAGTGAGATAAGCCTCTACATCCTTACATTTGTCCTCTAGCCATCCCTGCTTAGCCATTTTGCACTTCCTGTCGATCTCATTTTTGAGACGTTTGTATTCCTTTTTGCCTGCTTCATTTACTGCATTTTTATATTTTCTCCTTTCATCAATTAAATTCAATATTTCTTCTGTTATCCAAGGATTTCTACTAGCCCTCGTCTTTTTACCTACTATATCCTCTGCTGCCTTCACTACTTCATCCCTCCAAGCTACCCATTCTTCTTCTACTGTATTTCTTTCCCCCATTCCTGTCAATTGTTCCCTTATGCTCTCCCTGAAACTCTGTACAACCTCTGGTTCTTTCAGTTTATCCAGGTCCCATCTCCTTAAATTCCCACCTTTTTGCAGTTTCTTCAGTTTTAATCTACAGGTCATAACCAATAGATTGTGGTCAGAGTCCACATCTGCCCCTGGAAATGTCTTACAATTTAAAACCTGGTTCCTAAATCTCTGTCTTACCATTATATAATCTATCTGATACCTTTTAGTATCTCCAGGGTTCTTCCATGTATACAACCTTCTTTCATGATTCTTAAACCAAGTGTTAGCTATGATTATGTTGTGCTCTGTGCAAAATTCTACCAGGCGGCTTCCTCTTTCATTTCTTAGCCCCAATTCATATTCACCTACTACATTTCCTTCTCTCCCTTTTCCTACACTCGAATTCTAGTCATCCATGACTATTAAATTTTCGTCTCCCTTCACTGTCTGAATAATTTCTTTTATTTCATCATACATTTCTTCATCATCTGCAGAGCTAGTTGGCATATAAACTTGTACTACTGTAGTAGGTGTGGGCTTCGTATCTATCTTGGCCACAATAATGTGTTCACTATGCTGTTTGTAGTAGCTTACCCGCATACCTATTTTCCTATTCATTATTAAACCTACTCCTGCTTTACCCCTATTTGATTTTGTGTTTATAACCCTGTAGTCATCTGACCAGAAGTCTTGTTCCTCCTGCCACCGAACTTCACAAATTCCCACTATATCTAACTTTAACCTATCCATTTCCCTTTTTAAATTTTCTAACCTACCTGCCCGATTAAGGGATCTGACATTCCACGCTCCGATCCGTAGAACGCCAGTTTTCTTTCTCCTGATAACAACATCCTCTTGAGTAGTCCCCGCTCGGAGATCCAAATGGGGGACTGTTTTACCTCCGGAATATTTTACCTAAGAGGACGCCATCATCATTTAACCATACAGTAGAGCTGCATGCCCTCGGGAAAAATTACAGCTGTAGTTTCCCCTTGCTTTCAGCCGTTCGCAGTACCAGCACAGCAAGACCGTTTTGGTTATTGCTACAAGGCCAGGTCAGTCAATCATCCAGACTGTTACCCTTGCAACTACTGAAAAGGCTGCTGCCCCTCTTCAGGAACCACACGTTTGTGTGGCCTCTCAACAGATACCCCTCCGTTGTGGTTGCACCTACGGTACGGCTATCTGTATCGCTGAGGCACGCAAGCCTCCCCACCAACGGCAAGGTCCATGGTTCATCATGATGAGGAAATCACATTAGGAAGTGAGACATGAAAAGGCATACATGGATGATAGGCAGTATAGACAAAAGACAAACAAACTTCTGAATCAAGCTGCTACAGAAGAATGCTAAAGATTCGATTAGTAGATCAGTTAATGATGATGTACTCAATGAACCTGAAGAGAAAAGAATTTTTGGCACACCTTAAATAAAAGAAGTGATAGGTTGGTAGCTCACATTCTGGAACATCAAGGAAGAGTTAATCCAGTAATGTAGGGAAGTGTCAGGTGTGAAAATTGTAGAGGGAGACTAAAGTACAGCCATAGTCTCCCTCTACAATTTTTGTGCTTTACTATGACAGATGCGTTCAAGTGGATGTTGTTGCAGTAGCTGGGAGGAAATGAAGATGATTGCACAAGATACAGCAGCATGGACAGCTGCATGAGTCTAGTATTCTGACTGAAGACAACAACAATACTGTATTCAAAATGTGTTGTAGGTTATGAGATACTGACAACAAATTATGTTTAAGAGCAAAAAGTACCATCTCAAGATTATTTTTGTAACACTGTGAAACAAAACTGTAAGATAACATGCAAAATTGACCTGATTCATTTACAGTACATTCTCACAGGATCATATAAAATTATTATTATGCCTATGGAAGACTTCAGTGATTCACTTTTACAATTCTTTCCCATCATGAACGTGTAAGACACTTTAGCATCATAACACTTCTGTCTCTCTCCCTACCTGTACACTGCTATCCCTTCCCCTTACCCACCCTCTTCAGATTTCTGCTTGCATCCCACATGATGTTGCATTCCGGCCCAAGATGCTGGCATTGGTGTTCGCGCGTGTGTGTGTGTGTGTGTGTGTGTTTGTGTGTGTTATGTGAGTGTCTTTTAGTCTTGCCTGTCTGCAACTTGACGTGTCTTCTTTACGGTAAGTAGCAGTCTATCTTTTCCTAGATTGTTGATATTCCTACCTGGAGTTTCCATTGTTTGATTAACATTTGAATGTTGGCAAGTAAGCAATTTAAGTAATGTGTGTCACCATATTGTCGCATGCAAACCTTGTTCCAGCAAATGACAGTGCCATCCTGTAACTTGTCACTGTACCATCAATGAAGTAGTCATCATAGTCACATAGCTCTGCTTCTAGAGTGGCAGACACTTGTTGTTCTTCTCGAAGCTGATTCCGCACCTCCTCCAGTTCGCGTTCTTTTTCATCTAGCTTTTGCCCAAGAAACTCTATCATCTGAAACAGCACACATTCACTATTGTAATGTGGACATGATCATACAGTGCAGAAAAGCCCATTCAGATTAACTAAAAAGTTGAATTTCCAAATTACTAACTAGCAGGAGATGCTTAGAATACTGGAGAAGAGGTTCACCAACATCACTCAATTGGCAAATAAACACTTATTCTTGTCATAGGGACAGTACAACTCATAGAAGAATATTGGACATATTCCACCACAGAAACTTGAATTGTTTTTGTTACTGTGGTGTTGTACACATTACTAAACACAAAGCATGCAAGAACGGAGAGTTATCAAAAAGAAAGAGAAGAACAATACTTGACAACAAAATGCACAACTTCAGTAGAGAGAGAGATGTGAAATACTAAAGCAATTACACGTAAAATTTCATCACAAAGTTTCATGAGACTAGACTGGAAACAGTTGTTAACAAAGACAGTAGTAGCAGCAGCAGTAGCAGCAGCAACAACAGAGAGGAACTTGAAAACTATCTAAAAACAAAGAATAAATACTGAGAGAATAAACAAGTGTGAACAATGGATACACTTTTTCCAAATAGAATTTTGTGAAGCAACATGAAACATGCTTGGAAGGCAATGTGGCTGGCCTTTTTGCAGTGTAGTAGTTATACTTATAGCTCCAAAATCATGAAGGATGAACACTTGACTTTGAATCTCATAGCTGCTCCTGGAGAAGCAAAGGTAGAATTGGAGCAAGTGAGAGCTGTGGTTGGTAGTAATACAGTTAGGAGTGGGTTAGAAGATAGAACTTCATGACCAGAACTGCCAAATCACTCATGAAGTTTATGAGATGTTGCAAGTCTGCTAGCTTTAGTCTAGATGTTTCGAACAGTTTTGGTGCTGTAGAAACTGGGAAAGAAAGTATCCACAATCAGACAACAGGGTAAACAGTGCATTTCAGGGGTAATAGTAAACATGAAACAAAAAGACAAGGAATGTCCTTCTCGTAGGTATTATTAGTCATAAGAGGGGAATGCCAAAATTAGTACAAAAATTCCTGAGTAATGAATACCACGTAATTTCTATCTTTAAGCCCAGCGCAAGACCCAGAGATATCACCTGTGAATTGAGCTTCCTGGGAAGATGTTTTGACAAAGAGCTTAATGTAGCATATTTTTTCTTTTTGGTGGTGTCGTTGGGGTAGGGGAGCGGGGGGGGGGGGGGGGGGGGGCAGGAGAGGCAGGTACAGATTGGACTACAATAACAACCACTTAGCTAAGAATGATGACAATCACGTAACTGAGAACACTGTTGCACTAATGTGAAGATTGTTTCACTCTCTGAGAGAAGCAACAAACTTTGGATGAAGCTTTCTGTGAAACATGCAAGTGCAGAGTTTCAGGATTCACACAACAAGAAGGGGCAGTCACACATGGCTATGACCGATGTGTTGCCTCTCATATGGCCACACCACGCATGGTATGGTCTACTTCAGAATGTATTAGATAAGAGGTTTTATCTTGTAAATAACTAACCATATCCAGTATCCTTGTATATATTCTACACATGTAGGATTTGAAGGACTAAATAAATAAATAAAGGTTAACTGGACAATTAATTTCGAGTAGAAATAAATGTAACTATTCATTCATTCTGTTCTCTAGATCCCATCAAATAAGGAGAATCTTCAGGGATGTGAAATGATTCAAGGTGCACAATAAAAGAAGTCAAGCAAAGCACAGAACATAATATCTACATTGTATTAACAATACACTAACTAAAAATAAATTGCATCTAGTGATACTCATATCACAGTGACTATTGTAAGATTATAATAGAGGGAAACATTCCACGTAGGAAATATATATCTAAAAACAAAGATGATGTGACTTACCAAATGAAAGTGCTGGCAGGTCGACAGACACACAAACAAACACAAACATACACACAAAATTGTGTGTATGTTTGTGTTTGTTTGTGTGTCTGTCGACCTGCCAGCACTTTCATTTGACTATTGTAAGAATCACTTATAGTTACTTTAGCATAAGCATATTAAGAGAAAATGGCTTATTTGGGGAATAAAAGGATCACTGTTTCTTTACTTAAACTACTCAGATGCTGTTTATTGTGTTCCCAGGAACATGGTGGAGATATACATCAATGTCATTCATTTCTAAATCAACTTTGTAATTTTTTTAAAGGACTGATTGGAGTCAATACATGATAAGTTATGGGCCCATAAGAGATTACTGAATTTTCCACACCCATAAAGCAGGAGAATGTGTTTTATCCAGAGGGTAGTGTATCTAGGAGCACATGATATTTCTTAGTTGATACTTCAGTCCAGTGACTGATTTTATAATCTCATGTGAAGGAATGCACAGTAGAGACAGTCATAGGCAGTTTCAATATATTTTGTTGTTGTTAGATACGAGGTTTTGTTTTTCACGGCATTTGCGAATATTTCATGTTTCATGTCATGTTTCACGCATTTAATAGATTAAAGCTATTTGGAATAAATTGTTAATTCTTCAGCTATCTACAGGATTTTATGGTGAGTAAAATGTTATATATTTTTAGAACTATTTATATAACCTGATTTTCGTCGTGCACTTTCTTGTACCTTGGAAAGTCTTTTACCATGGAATGTGTGATACTTGCAAATGTACTGAGTTCCTTTAATGTCTTAACAATTTTATCTATCTTGAAAATGCAAATTTGTGTTACTGTCAAATAGCTTTGTCTTTAAAATGTATTGAACTTGATAATACTTAAGCTTACTTGTATTCAGTTAACTGGTTACTGGCATGTAGCAGGGTAGTGATGTAACAGATAGACTATTAAATACTGATTTTTTTATCAAACAATGGAAAATCCAGGATGGAATGTAACAATATTATGAGAAGGAAAGTTTTCACTCACCATATAGTGTAGATGATGAGCGGCAATAGGCACAACAAAAAGATTTTCACACTTAAAGCTTTTGGCCAATGGTCTTTGTCAACACACACACACACACACACACACACACACACACACACACTCTCTCTCTCTCTCTCTCTCTCTCTCTCTCTCTCTCTCTCTCTCTCTCTGTGTCTATCTGCAGTGTGGTTTCAGTTGCCTGAGTACAGTCGTGTGTGTGTGTGTGTGTGTGTGTGTGTGTGTGTGTGTGTGGT
Source organism: Schistocerca americana (assembly GCF_021461395.2). NCBI lineage: Eukaryota > Metazoa > Arthropoda > Insecta > Orthoptera > Acrididae > Schistocerca > Schistocerca americana. The sequence continues at coordinate 700,542,932 of NC_060122.1, forward strand.
GTGTGTGTGTGTGTGTGTGTGTGTGTGTGTGTGTGTGTATTATTGTTAAAGGCCATTGGCCGAAAGTTTTAAGTGTGAAAATGTTTTTGTTGTGCCTCTTGTGACTCAGAACCTCCGCTATATGGTGAGTGGCAACTTTCCTTCTCGGATTATTTTTTCTTGTAATTTCTGCAAGCGACTTAAGCACATAAAACATGAATGCCATCATTTAAAAACTGAATAAGAAAATATATTAAACTTTTATCACAGGGGTGGCTAGTGGCGAAAGTCTGATAAGTGTACCAACCATCTTTCAGAAACTGATAAATCAAGATCGATAGTATCTACATGGCATGAATGATCGTCGTTTGTTTTTTCTTTGAGACACTGTATTTTACGTGTGTTTGGTGAGTTGGTATCATATTTCTGTTGAGAAATATTCAAGGTTTATTTGCTCAACTAACTGAATGTTTCTAAGGTGCCGGTAGCTATGAGTGGGCAACCACTGTTGAATTTTGAAAGGCCTTCTTGTGTGGCTAATTACAATGATTGGAAATATATGACTGAAATGTACCTAAATGTCAAGGACTATGGAGAACTTCTGACGCCACACTAATTGCATTGCCTGACATACATCGTAAAAGCTTGACTCCACTAATCTTGTCAAATAGTCACATGCTCCCTTCCAGAGGCGGTCACTGCTACACATAGTGCCAGGTTCACACATGCAACTAACGTGACACCACTGCTTGTGGTTTTCTGTAGTGGTAGAGTGAGCTATGTTCATACAATACACCACAAATTCTACATAGTTACACAACTGAAAACATCTGGGTGAGTGTTAATGTTATAGTGCAGGTTATGGCATTAGAGCTGCCACACCACACTCCTAGGCTATTTCCCATGTATAATCCACAATTAATACAGTGTTTGGTCTCACAAATCACAAAGTTTGTATGACTCGCTTTCTTTGGTAACTCATTAAATTTATTTATTTGTCATCCCAAAATCTTTCAAGATTATGGGATAGGCCTACATCATTGGTTTGCAAAACACAAGTTTTTATTCTTGTAGTTGTAGAACCTGCAGAAGTGTACCTGCCGACTACTGTTTTGACATTTTTGTAATAAAATGAAAATACACTGAAATTGAATAGAGCACAGCAGCAATTACTCTATGATAACCGTGTTCAGAATACAGCTACCAGGGAGCAGTGGTGAAAGGGAAGTGGTGTAACAAAGCACAACCAACATGAACTTTTTGTGGTGTGACAAAAGTTGCATCTCTTAAGTTGCACAACTGAAAACTGGGAATTCACACATGCAAATGCAATGTAACTGCAGTATACAATGAGCTGTGGCAACACTTTTGTTGCATGTATAGATATGGCTTAAGAGATGTTGTGTCATGTACTGTGAGGCATGCCATAGGGCTTGTGAAGCCCTTCGATGCTACACAAACACGATTTCAAAATGGCGTGAAAATGTAAACATCAAATGCAGCCTGTTAGAAATTTTTAATAATAAGTATTGAATCTAACAGAACAACCATGGGAGATGGAGGTTTTGGTGAGGATAAAGTAAATTCTAAAATAACAACTGCAAAATAATGATAGTAGAAAAATTGACAAAATGGAACAACCAGATAAACATGATACAGCTTTAAGTTAAAACCAGAAAATAAGTTAAAACCAGAAAATTAGCAGAAACCAACTGCAACTCAACATAAAAGACAAATACTGATACAGAAATCCAAAATCAGATGGCAGTACAAAATGCCAAAAGGTGACAGCAATAGACGTAGCTAAAAAATAATGAAAACAAACGAAAGGTGGTATCAATAACATCAATTGACCTGTATTGCTCAATTTAAAAGACTGATACCAATGCAGAAGGCCAAAAGTTTACACAACAGAAACAACTTTAAAAATACAAAGAATCAAACTTCCCAAACATAAAATTTTTCATGAAAGAAGTATCGATGCTCATGAACAGAAATAACACCGATGGACAAAGAAAAGTGGTTGAACATAGTAAAATAATGCAATTTAACAACCAATTAAAAAACCAAAATAATAAAAACACAAAACTAAATTTTCTAAAAAAAATGAACAAGGGCATACATGAAACAAACCCAAACCAAAGTCATCCCCTTTCCTGCTCAAAAAAGACAGATTGTCAATGACTCAAATTAACCTTACAAAACAGGGTCTATATATTTTCCCCACAAGCCCCGTAAAATACGTAACCTGAGGAACACTCTTCTGCCAGCAGTATTCATCAAAATAAGTATGCACGACAGAATAGTGCTTTTGCCTCCTCCCAATAACAGACCTGACAGCCCCCAATATTCTTAAATAGCATTGGTACAGTATGCAGTCCCATAGTCCTTAAATTCAATGTTGTGGTTCACATGGTGATTGTGGCCCTTACTGCCCGACCCCTTATAAACTATTTGTCCCACATTGAGAATGATCACTGGAAATTTATGACAAATGCGAAATATATAGGAATGTTTGCCAACATCGTAAAAGTAATGACCACACCATAAATACAATATAACTGAGAGAACAACTACAGTTAATAGAAGCAAGCATTGTCATTTAACACTATATTCTTTTATAATTTCTGATTCAATGATATTTTCAATCTGTTTCAAATATTGTTGGCAGGAAAAGAGAGATCACACATAAAATTTTCCTTTGCATGTATAATACGAGGGTGTGCTGGAATGTAATGCCTCCGAATTTTTTATTCTGATCTCAAAATCGGTTGAGGTTTTACATGTCATGTACACTACTGGCCATTAAAATTGCTACAACAAGAAGAAATGCAGATGATAAATGGGTATTCATTGGACAAATATATTACACTATAACTGACATGGGTGCTTAGATCCTGAGAAATCTATACCCAGAACAACCACCTCTGGCCGTAATAACGGCCTTGATACGCCTGGGCATTGAGTCAAACAGAGCTTGGATGGCGTGTACAGGTACAGCTGCCCATGCAGCTTCAACACGATACCACAGTTCATCAACAGTAGTGACTGGTGTATTGTGACGAGCCAGTTGCTCTGCCACCATTGACCAGACGTTTTCAATTGGTGAGAGATCTGGAGAATGTGCTGGCCAGGGCAGCAGTCGAACATTTTCTGTAGCCAGAAAGGCCCGTACAGGAGCTGCAACATGCGGTTGTGCATTATCCTGCTGAAATGTAGGGTTTCGCAGAGATCGAATGAAGGGTAGAGCCACGGGTTGTAACACATCTGAAATGTAACGTCCACTGTTCAAAGTGCCGTCAATGTGAACAAGAGGTGACAGAGATGTGTAACCAATGGCCCCCCATACCATCATGCTGGGTGATACGCCAGTATGGTGATGACGAATACACGCTTCCAATGTGCGTTCACTGTGATGTCGCCAAACATGGATGTGACCATCATGACAGCTCAAGAAATCAAAGTTAACAGTGTAACAATATGGCACAAATTGTAACCAAATTAAGCAACATAAGTTGTGCGGCAGTCTCAGCAAGTAACGAGCTGTGAGAATATGGACTGCACTACAGCAATTGCGACGCTTACATTTACCCCAAAACCAGCAAACTGTGCTTCCATTGGCACGAGATGGTGGTAGGGAGATGAGTGACCTTCATGTGGGGTGGGAGATGGGGGGAGGAGACATGATCGAATGGACACGAAACATGTATCCCCCTCCACAACTCCCTACCTTTTTTTTTTTTTTTTTTTTTAAAGGGTAGGGAGCTGTGGAGGGAGATATATGTCCACTAAAAAGAAAAGAAATACAGAAAAAACTCTCTATGGAGGCTATATAATATTTTATTGGTATCTGTTCTGTTGGACATGTCCAACGAAACAGACCCCACTCGTGATGATGCGGCTGGTGCATACATGTATATGAAATAGAGAATGGGGAAAGAAAGGGAAGGGATTGGTGTCAATTCGTGACTTCCAGCCGCACAGAGCATTGTCTTAATGCAATGGCGAAAGTTGAAAATTTGCGCTGGATCAAGACTCAAACCCGAATTTACTGCTTCTCATAAGTGATTGCCCTAACTGCATCGGCCATCTGAACATGGTGTCTGTTCGGTTGGACATGTCCCAGTTGGTCGGGGACCATGTCTGGATGGTCAAAGCAATCAAACCTGCCTTGGATGCAACACTAATGTGTTTACGACTTTGAGCACGCATAGAGATGTGGTGGCGCTGATACAAACATGCCGTCTCCACGGTGATCTTGTTACACTGGATTTAGACCACGCTTTTGATTTCATCAAACACGGTTTTCTGTGTGCAGTTATGGAACACATTGGTGTACCACACATGACGACATCTGTTTTGCTTTGTTTGATCCATGGGGTGGTAACGAGAATTATGGTAAACGGCTATTTGTCTGCCCCCGTCTGTATCAACAGGTCTGTCAGCCAGGGTTGTCCTCTTTCTGCCATGTTATTCGCCATGCCCTCGAGCCAGCTCGTCAAGGACTGCAGAGACACTCGGAAGGTCTTAGCCTCCGCTCTGTGATCTTTCGATGTGGCGCATACGCCAATGATGTCATGTTCTTAGCACGGACTGATGACGAAATACGAATGGCGCTTTCCTGGCTCCAACAGTATTGGGCGGTGGCAGGCCGTGTGATCAACCTCTGGAAATCAAGCTACATGGAGGTGGGACGAGGCATGCCTGCAGAACTGGATGTACCCCTGACAAAAGTCTCAATGCTCAAATGTTTAGGGATATCGCTCCATCGACAGATACAATGTACAGCAGCCTTTACGTATTGTAAGGTCTAACGACGACTCCACATAGAGGCACGCCTCAAAAAATTTAGATCGTTGGACATTTTGCAATGCACTCAGTACATCAGTGTACGTAATGTACCATTACGCCCATGCATTACCGATGACAGACACGGTGGCTTCCAGGATACAGGCAGTGTTCGGACACGTGGTAAGTGCTGGTGCAGTTTTTAAGATCCGTTTTGTTACTCTTACTTTACCCTTTCACAAAGGAAGCCTTCGCTCAATGCGGCGACTCTGGATTTCACCAACAGACTGTCTTCCTGGCATCCTGATAGCAGAGGTACCCGCTGGACATTTATCGCCCTCGCTATCACGAATTAGGACGTTTTTCGTGGACCACAGCTATATGTTGGGGGCTGTACTGGGAACACGGAATCCGACAGCAAAGATTTATTATAGTGTTCTCTAACGCTGGAATCCGGCTAACAACATTGTACCACGCCACCCCACGGTCGACTGGACGCGGGTTTGGCGAACCATCTACGCGCCCTTCCTGTCCACTTTCGTGCAGTCGACGTGGTATGTGGTCACTAACGAGAAATTTCCGACCCGACGAAGTCTACATGCCATTTACCTAACTAACGACCCCATGTGCCCCCATTGCGCGACGGTAGATACGGGCGAACACAGACCGAACTGTGGCCCCGCCCGCGAGTACTGAAAACTGATCCGTCAGATACTGGCTTTCCTGCTACGCCGCCTCTATATTTCGACTGTGTCCCTGGACCTCTTTCATCCCAACGCAGTCTATTTCCCGATGACCCGGATGAATTCGCTCAGTTGGGTTCAAGGAATACCGATAAACTACATCTACTGCGACGGCGAGAAGGAAGTCCTCGATTTGTGGCAGTGCATGATTGACGAATTCCTGATCCTAACAAACAGAACTCAATACCAGAACCTTTTTGCTAACTTTTTGGGGTGGTCATTCATGGACCCATGGCCCAGCTGAAGTGTGCCGGCTGCGAGAGGAAGTTGACTTGCAGACGTGATATTTCCACGATTCCTCTACAGTAACAGAAACAGTCCCTGTCTGTGTGCAGCGGCCTCGGACACTCCAGCGGTTGATAACTAGTGATGCCCATTGTAATGACTACCGCCTCTTACTTGCCGACCGCTTCAAAGGAGATCCCAGTGGGCAAGATGGCCCTTTTTTGTTCACATTATCGTCATAACTTTTGGCGTATGGCTCCTTTGTTTTTTGTTGCTTATTATATTAAAAACAAAAAATGTGATGGTGCACTTTAGTGTTAGGACGAGATAGACATCGTGGCCAGGCCTCGGAATTCGACCCCTGCCTGCCTTGCCTCCTCCAGCCTGCCACTGACTATGCTCCTCAAACAATAAATAAATAAATAAATAAATATGTAAAAAACAAAATAAAAAAATATCTTGGTAGGCGGCCTGGGTTCGATTCCCGGGCGATGCATTTGTTTTTAATTTACTGTTTCGTTTTCTCATCAAGAGGTAGAAGAAATGAAGTATTTATTTTTGCCATCTCCCCTTTTTTCCACAAAAAAACTACACTACTGGCCATTACAATTGCTACACCAAGACGAAATGCAGACGATAAACGGGTATTCATTGGACAAGCATATTATACTAGAACTAACATGTGATTACATTTTCACACAATTTGGCTGCATAGATCCCGGGAAATCAGTGCCCAGAACAACCACCTCTGGCCGTAATAACGGCCTTGATACGCCTGGGCACTGAGTCAAACAGAGCTTGGATTGCGTGTACAGGTACAGATGCCCATGCAGCTTCAACACGATACCACAGTTCGTCAAGAGTAGTGACTGGCGTATTGTGACGAGCCAGTTGCTCTGCCACCATTGACCAGACGTTTTCAATTGGTGAGAGATCAGGAAAATGTGCTGGCCAGGGCAGCAGTCGAACATTTTATGTATCCAGAAAGGCCCGTACAGGACCTGCAACATGCGCTCGTGCATTTTCCTGCTGAAATGTAGGATTTCACAGGGACCGAATGAAGGGTAGAGCCACGGGTCGTAACACATCTGAAATGTAACGTCCACTGTTAAAGGTGCCGTCAATGCGAACAAGAGGTGATCGAGATGTGTAACCAATGGCACCCCATACCATCACGCCTGGTGATACGCCAGTATGGCGATGACGAATACACGCTTCCAATGTGCGTTCACCGCGACGTCGCCAAACACGGATGCGGCCATCATGATGCTGTAAACAGAACCTCGATTCATCCAAAAAAATGACGTTTTACCATTCGTGCAGCCAGGTTCGCCGTTGAGTACACCATCGCAGGCGCTCCTGTCTGTGATGCAGCGTCAAGGGTAACCGCAGCCATGGTCTCCGAGCTGATAGTCCATGCTGCTGCAAACGTCGTCGAACTGTTCGTGCAGATGGTTGTCTTGCAAACGTCCCCATCTGTTGACTCTGGGATCGAGACATGGCTGCAGGATCCGTTACAACCATGCAGATAAGATACCTGTCATGTCGACTGTTAGTGATACGAGGCCGTTGGGATCCAGCACAGCGTTCCGTATTACCCTCCTGAACCCACTGATTCCATATTCTGCTAACAGTCAATGGATCTCGACCAACACGAGCAGCAATGTCGCGATACGATAAACCTCAATCGCGATAGGCTACAATCGGACCTTTATCAAAGTCGGAAACGTGATGGTACGCATTTCTGCTCCTTACACGAGGCATCACAACAACGTTTCACCAGGCAACGCCGGTCAACTGCTGTTTGTATATGAGAAATCCGTTGGAGACTTTCCTCATGTCAGCACGTTGTTGGTGTCGCTACCGGCGCCAACATTGTGTGAATGCTCTGAAAAGCTAATCATTTGCATATCACAGCATCTTCTTCCTGTCGGTTACATTTCGCGTCTGTAGCACGTCATCTTCGTGGTGTAGCAATTTTAATCGCCAGTAGTGTATATGAAAGAAAAGTGGCCGAGAACATGGATCAGCAATTTTGTGAACCAAAAAAAAGAAAAAAAAACTAAGCAAAAAAAAGTAGCAGTTGATGCAACCACTCATGAGAAGATGCAAATCCGGGTTCAAATTCCACTCTGGCACAAATTTTCAACTTTCGCCTCTGCATTACCACTATTACCGTGTGTCTAGAAGTCACGAATTCCCATCCATTCCTTCCCTTTTTTTTCCCCAGTCTGTATTTCATGTATCTCTATACGGAGGGAACAACTCAATGCTACTGCCAATGTGATGGACGAGAATACGGCTTATTCTATGAGAGAATGGCGGAACTCTGCGGAAACTTCCAACTCTTCGCATACAAAATGCACCTTGACAAGTAAGAGGTTGGTACTGTGATGGGCATTGTCCTGTCGATTGGTTGGCTTCTATGCACCAACCTCAGTGGTGGAACGACTCAGTTCTACTAGATACACCAAAGTTTGCAGTGAAAGCGATGGACCTCCTCATACTGGTCAGGCGGCATCTCCGTGTCTCATCCTTTGATGTCGAAACAGAATAAGCAGAAATGTTGTGCTCCGTTATTCTCTAGGGACGCCAGTGGTGGCACGCCGCCTTTCACCCTGGCCTAGTAGAGGTACCGGTTCTGCCGGTAAATGCACAAAGTGGGCTGCAGCTCCCAGAGGACATTCACCCTTCCTAATGAGATTCACTGACTGCCTTCTGCCGACAAAGAGGACACTGGAAGAATATCTTCATACACTCTGTTGAAGATAATCACGAAATGGTATCAAAGATGAATCAATATCGCCTTGTGATATGTGACAGTAATGCCACGCGGTAGGCTCTCAACATTTTGTCGGTGAGCTCAGGGAGCAGGGCTGGACCTTTGATGGCGGCTGCGGGAGCGCGGCCAGCAGCTGGCGGCGCAGCGCCGCCGCCCTCTCGTGGCAGACCTCCAGGCTGGCGGCAAGGCGGGCCGCCTCGCGGTGGCAGCAGACCAGCGCGCCCTCGGCCGCCTCCAGCTTCAGGTCTGCCTCCTTCTGGCGGCGCTCCGCCTGTCTCAGCTGCTCCTCGTCGTCCTCGAACTGCTTCCGCCACTGCACCTCCATGTCCTCCAGCGCCTCCTTCAGCGCGTCCGAGAACGTGCGCTCCCGCTTGGCGAGCTGCGTAACCTGCTGGAGCGAGACCACTCGATGCAGAGTATGCGGCTTAAGGCTGGCGTATTTCTGTTCATTATGCTACTGCCGGGTTGTTTACATCTGGTTCAGATTAACAAACTGATTGGCAGCAAGTAATTTACAGCTCAGCAGCCAATCAGATAATAAGCTTAAGGTACAATTAAGGATGTTAGCTACCAGAGGGCATTGATCTACACTGAAGCGCCAAAGGAACTGGTGTTGGTATGCGTATTCAAATACAGAGATACGTAAACAGTCAGAATATGGCGCTGCGGTCGGCAACGCCTAAGTAGGACAACAATTATCTGGCACAGTTGTTAGATCGGTTGCTGCTGCTACAGTGGCAGGTTATTAAGATTTAAGTAAGTTTGATCTCCAAGGTATCGATGAAGTGGGGATTTCCCCGTACGAACATTTCACGAGTGTACCTTGAATATCAGGAATCCGGTAAAACATTAAATCTCGGAAAAATATCCTGCAAGAATGGGACCAACGACGACTGAAGAGAATCGTTCAAAGTGACAGAAGTACAACCCTTCTGCAAATTTCTGCAGATTTCAATGCTGGCCATCAATGAGTGTCAGCCTGTGAACCATTCAACGAAACATCTTCTTTTGGAGCTGAAGGCTGTAATGGTTCTTTATTTACGTAACCATTACGCCACTCCAACCCCAGTTCAAGATACCAGCAATGTCGTACTACTTTTCTTCGAAGTAACAGACATATTTTTGGGACAATATTCACATTTGGTTTTATTAATGTATAGGTACTCCGATGTATCGATATATTACAGTGATATGGTTCTGGTGTGTATTCATTTCTGTGAGACTGTCATAATCTTGGACTTACTTGTAACCGTTTTGGCACGAATGCGCACAGAGCAGTCTTTGTTTCACTTTGCAGAAGTTAAGTTGTTATTTCGCGTTGTAAAAGAACAGTCAAGTCTTGTGTTTGGTTAAAGTGGAAATTAAATATATGAAGATTGATGAAAAACTGTTTTCTTGATGATATGATAATTAATAAGAAGTATATGTGAATTTACAAGAAGTTTAATAAAAATGTGGATCGTGAACACCAAGTCAAAAATTATTTCTACCATACCATTGTTCTGCTCTGGGATTGTTTGATCATTAAGAATTTCCTGAAAAACGCATTTGTTAGGTCTTCAAATATTGCTAAAATACAGATCTGGACCTTCTAGCAGTCAAAGTGGAATCACCCTAGAATCAACAAGATGAGCCATAACAACTTCGGCGAAATCTACGTGGGAATCCATTCAAGATAAGTGCCAAAATTAATGACTTTTTTACAGTGACTTAATTATTTCCATTCTGACGATACGATCCACAGTCAATAACTTTGTTGTTGCCCGATAAAGCGAACATGTGCTGTGTGAACAACGTTATTAATCTGATTTCTAACCTACTTTGCAAGTGGTGGTATTGTTAGAAGGCTCACTTGTGTACCCTTCATGACTGAACGACACGAAACTTTATGCCTTGCCTGGGCCCGTCAACACCAACATTGGACTATTGATGACTGGAAACATGTTGCCTGGTAGGACGAGTTACGTTCCAAATTGTATCGAGCGGATGGACGCGTACGAGTATGGAGACTAGCTCATGAATCCATGGGCCCTGCATGTCAGTAAGGGACTGCTCAAGCTGGTGGAAGCACTGTAATGGTGTGGAGCGTGTGCAGTTGGAGTGATATGGGACCCCTGAGAGTACATCTAGATACGAATTTGAACAGGTGACATTTAGGTAATCATCCTGCCTGATGACTTGCATCCATTCGTGTCCATTGTGCATTCCAGCGGACTTAGGCAATTGCAGCAGGACAATGCGACACTCCGCACGTCCAGAATTGCTACAGAGTGGCTCCAGGAACACCCTTCTGAGTTTAAACACTTCCGCTGGTCACCAAACTCCCCATCAAACTGCCCAGACATGAACGTTATTGAGCATATCTGGATGCCTTACAACGTGCCGTTTAGAAGAGATCTCCATCCCTCGTACTCTTACGGATTTATGGACAGCCCTGCAGGATTCATGGTGTCAGTCCCCTCCAGCACTACTTTAGACATTAGTCAAGTCTACGCCACATCGTGTTGTGGCACTTCTGCGTGCTCGTTGGGGCCCTGCTCGATATTAGGCAGGTGTACCAGTTTCTTTGGCTATTCAGTGTAAATCAGTGGGAAAGTTGAAAATTTATGCCGGATTAGGATTTGACCAGTACGCCATCTGGAGATAGTGGTTACCACAGCCGCATGGACTACCATAGCATAGCTCCTGTCAGACCCAAATTCTCAACTCACCTACACACTACTGATGTAGTGACCCTGCTCATTATTCTCATTACTCGTGGCTCCTCGCCGATTCCCGTTAGAGTTCGAGCTCGGTGTGCTTCTGCACCGGAGGGGTCATCGGCCATCCTCGCCTTAATTGTATCTGTCGTGTCTGTTCTTCTGGCTATGTCCACTGCCCGTCATAGCCTTAATGAGAGGTATGTGGTGTCTGTTCTTCCGGACATGTTCGGAAGAACAGGCACCACATCACATACATATGATCTCTAAGCACGTCCGACGTTACCTGAATGACACTGTTCAAGGACGTTGGATTGGAAGAAAAGGAACAGAAGATGAACTTCATCGCCGGTGGCCTCCAGGGTCTCCAGCCCTCACACCTTGTGACTTTCATCTGTGGGGTTGCGTGAAAGACCGCGTTTTTATTGCCCCTATGCCTAACACTCTTGAAAGTCTCCGACATCGCACTGTTGAAGCTGTGAATTCGATAACGAGAGACCAGCTGCTTCTTGTGTGGCAGGAAACGAGCCACTGGTTTGATATTTGTCGTGTCACACAAGGTGCACACATTGAATGCATAAAAATTTGAACTTTTCTCTTTGCAGGAACGTTGCAATTGTGTTTCTATCTAGCAGTAAATGTTTGAAATCTGTTCTTTCTTTTTGAATAACCCTGTTTAATGATGTTGGTGGCGCTTTCCATTTTGTTCACTGTTGTCATCTACCTCACGTTCCTGCTGACATAGACAGTTGCAAAGACGATGCTTACAATCGGTAATGGAAGATAAAACACAGATAGTGAGACGGGAGAGATGGCTAACGGCTGTAGTTCTCCAACTACCCGCTTTACAGCGCTGCCGGTCTGTTGATGGCGAGCCTTGGTCACGAGTGAAACGTTGATGCCTCCATTGACTATTTAAACAAAAATTAGTTTTTAATACACCTTAATATTATATAAAATGCCAATACTTTTCCGTTTTTCCGTAAGTCAGATTATGAGTAGTTCGAGTAACTTACATTTCAGGGCTCTGTAGTTCTAGCTACAAACCGTCATGTTGTTTCTCTTTATATCCTCGTCCATCATGTTTGATGACGCACTATGGCTGTCGCTCCCTGCCGATTGGGAGAGATGGCCACACCGTCTTTGGGATAGTTAGCCACCTCGTAAAACTTTATTTTTTAGTTTTAACGGGAATTCATTTTTTTACAGACACCAACTAAGTATGTACCCAAGACTAGTTCTACTAGAGACAGATGGGGAGAAGAAGATCTTCAAATTGCTATAAATAAAGTAAAAACTGAAGATTATTCAATCAGAAAAGCTTATGAAGAGTTTAATATTTTAAGGAAAATCTTAGAGCGAAAAAATAAAAACCGGTTGTGATTCAAAAACTGCAATGGGTCAAACAGCTTGCTGGGTTTACTCAATGAAGAACGACTTGTCTGTCACATAAAAAAATCCAAAAAGAACTAAGCAGGAGGCTAAAGTGACTTTAGACACATCAGAGGGAATGCAGTACAAGGAAGACTTGAGTGATGATGTTTATGACACAGAGGAGGAGTGCATTGGTTATGGAGAGGATTACCTAAAAACAAAGGAAAAGAGTGATTGGATTCCATGCGTCAGGTACAACTGCTGACTACCCGAATCATACATTGATGTGTGCCATCAATATGGTAGTGTCATTTGTCGCCTACCCCACGACCAGTGGGGCCATTTATTTTCATAGCATGACTTCTTTGGTTGTCATTCATGGCGCTCTTACATGACAGTGGTACCTCGACGATATTCTATGCCTCGTTTTGTTGCCCTTCGTGGAAAACCATCCTGCGCTTACATTTCAGGAAGATAATGTCTGCCCATATAGGATGAGAGAGTTAGAGAACGTTCGGAGCATTATGGGCAAGCCCCTACAACCAGCTCGGGATTTTGAAGATCTAACGCGCCAATTGGACAGAATTTGATGTGATATCCCTTAGGAGGACATCCAACAACTGTAACAATCAATGCGAAGTCGAATAGCTGCTTGTATAGGGGCCAGAAGTGAACCAACGCGTTATTGACTTGCTCAGTTGGTGAAGCTCATTCTCTTGAATAAATCTTGAAAATTTTCTGAAATTGTAATCAGTTGTTTGTACATGTACCTCACATCTACCGATTTCCCCATTTGGATAATTCCTTCGTGGTGCTTTGTTGTTTTTTTTTTCTTTAGAGTGTACACTGACGGAAACGGAAAGTGTTAGACCATGCAGTACCAGACCGATATTTAGCAAACTTTGGCGGGATGTTCTACTTAGTGGATACTTCCATTCCATTCGGACCTGACGTCCATCAGCAACGTCAGTATGAAGTGTATTCCCCAGACGTTTGAATATACCCTTGTACTGATCGTGGCGTGCCATGTCTGAAACACTTACTGTATCAGTTCATGAGGACTATCAGCTAGAGGCTGACGTGAAAGTATACATATTTCCACCACATTCCAGAGATGCTCAACAGGTGACAAATTACGGGATTGAACAAGTCAATTAAAGATCCATAGATTCCTCATGGCATTTGTGGTGTGAACTGCTGTGTGGGATTTTGTATTGTCCTGTTGGAGCATGCGATTTGATATCCTTGCCTTGAAGGGTATGACAAGACAGTTTTTCATTTTTGACACATACTGGAAGCATCAGCTTCCCTTTAACAATCACCAAATCAGTTCTGCTATCATACACAATGCTAGTGCACACCATTACTTCAGGAACTGGAGAGGTATGGATCTCAAGAGCCGCTGCTTCGTGTTACCTGTCTGCGTCATCTACGGACAGGATGGCGTCGACTGCAGCAAGCACAAATAAGACTCATCTCCGAACGCAACACAATTCCACTCCCACTGGACTCAGTCTCTACGCCATGCAAGTCTCTGTTGTCTCTAGTATGCTGTCAGTGGTGAACGACGCACGGCAGGTAGATATCTCAATCCAGCTTCCAGTAATCCGCTCCCGATGGTTGGTGGTGGCGCTCCACCTGTAACCTTCCCCCAGATTTTAGCTGCCTCATAGTCAGAGCCAATAATACAATTTTATGATGTTCTCGCGGTGTAGTCTTTCTGCAAGAACTCGTGCCTATTCTTCTTTGCCTCACCGTTTGCTATATCAGCAGGTAGCTGGATGTTGGAGCGCACATCGGAGCTCTAGAAGAACTGGAGAGATGGAAGAAGCTGCAAGACGGGAGAACCCCTTACGGAAGAGTAATTCAAACTAACGATAGGCGAGCGAAATGCGACATAAAGACTGAGGACAAGACAACAGACTAGGACAAGGAAAATCAAACTAGATGACAACGAGGCGCTAAGCGACACCTTCACCACAATGATAACAACAAGACCAAGAGCAGTGACGAAACAAGTCCAAGATACGATCAAAGGGAGCAACCGGGAGGCGAACAAGGTAGTTATCAAGCAGTCGGAGGTAGACCCGACAATATCAAGCGCGAGTACTGCACTGAACAGCTGTGCGCTGGGCGACCACCTATACATCGTCTGCGAGGAACGCTATTGACCGCCGTATTCACGAGACGAGATGATAGCGCTTTCGCCATGCGATCACAGTGCGGGAGGCTGCGGTACCCCCTATCGGCCATATAAGTCCATCTCCTCTGGCGAGCACTCAACCTCCGTGGCGCCCAATACCAGACTGTTGTCCTGAGGCTACAATATCACCACTCGTTCATCAATCATCTGCACGGCAGCCAACTGTCTGTGCAATCTGTCTCAAGTCCCTCATTCTAATGATTCGACGTTTCTCAAAGTCTGAAAGGTGCACGTTGTAAAAATGGATCAAATGGCTCTGAGCACTATGGGACTTAACTTCTGAGGTCATCAGTCCCCTAGAACTTAGAACTACTTAAACCAAACTAACCTAAGGACATCACACACATCCATGCCCGAGGCGGGATTCGAACCTCCGACCGTAGCGGTCGCGGGGTTCCAGACTGTATCGCCTAGAACCGCTCGGCCACTCCGGCCGGCTGCACATTGTAACACGCACTCGATCCCACAAGTAATTCTTGAGTGGAGGGCTCGAGGATTATCCCATTTACAATACCTTAACAACCACATACTTCAGCAACCAAATGAGGGGCCAGAACAGACAGCCCACTTGGACCACTAGGGCGCCCACTAAATGTAGACATGCAAAGCTCAAGGATATACTTGTTGCACAGCGCTCTAAAACTATAAACATCAGCGCCTTTCGACCTAAACGGATTTCTGTCCGCTAATAATGGACGATTTCGTAATCGCTGAAGAATAACCTCCATTGAGACCAACGACAACTAGTACGGCCTTAACAGAAAAATCGGCGTTAGCTCCCTTCAGTTCACAACTGCCATGAGGAACACCAAAGTCAACGTGCAGCCTCGCTAATCAACTCAAAAGCTGTTAGCCTGAGCTCCGCATCAAAAATATCCGCATTAATATATAACAAACAAAATCTGCAGCAACATCAACCACTCCAAAAGCTGCCTGGATAATCTGTGCAGCACTTGAAACCCGTGAAAATTCAGTAAGCAATCACAGCAATACAAACGAACTCTACAGCTGCCCAGCTGATCTGAGCAGCACCTAAAACCACTGATAACAACAACAAGAACTGCTAGAAGGCTAGCGAACACAATGGCTGCCCAGATGATGTGTGCAAGCACTTAAAACCCACGAAAATTCAATCAACAACAGTAACATCTTAAGCGAATTCAACAGGTGCCCAGCTGATCTGAGCTATATCAGCAGGTAGCCGGATACTGGAGCGCACATCGGAGCTCCAGAAGAACTGGAGAGATGGAAGAACCACTGATAAATTTAAACAGACAACTGCTACAAAGGTAAAGAACACAATGGCTGTCTAGCTGACCTGTGCAGCACTTAAAACCACATGAAAATTTAATTGTCAATTAAAACAACTGAAACGAATTCAACAGGTGCCCAGCTGATCTGAGCAGCACCTAAAACCACCGATAATAACAACAAGAACTGCTAAAAAATTGGCGACAAGAATGGCTGATCAGCTGACATGTGCAGCGTTTACAACACACGAAAATTCATTCAACAACAGCAACAACTCAGGTGAACACAACAGCTGTCCAGGTGATCTGACACCCAAACCTCCAGATGTCAGACACTCAGATCGGTACCAAACGATGTATGTCGATAGAGCATCAACCAAAACTCCGATTTAGTTCATGCTGTGTGCTGTCGTCTAGTAGAACATGCGTAAACGGTAATTAAAAGTGACGCCGGAACTACGGAGCACAGGGAAAGCATAACTATGAGTAACGCATACGTATAGCTTCGGTGGGGAAGTTTGTAGATCGTCGTACTAAGGGTCTTCGGCTCAAATCCCAATAGTGACATTTTTATTGTATTATGCGTGAAAGTGTTACATGGGACTATTAATACTACCACACGTGTGAAGCAGATGTTTCTTTATTCTACTGTTCCGATTGTTTAGGTTTATTCTGTGAAACTACAGACGCACTAACTGTTTCGTCACGAGTGGTGTCTTTTCTGTTGCAGATGTCCGACAGAACACCACGCCTATCTACGAGGGTAATCCCAAAAGTAATGTCTCCTATTTTTTACAAGTACATAGACCTGTTTATTTCTACAATAGTTTACATCAGTTTACAGCTTAAACATTTAGCTATCTTTCGACATAATCACCATTTCTGTCGATGTATTTTTGTAGACGCTGTGGCAGTTTTTGTGTGCCCATGTCATACCAGCTCGCCGCCAGCTCCGCGGCTTTGGCGAAGAAGGATGCCGCCACTGGCGTGATTGTTGCTTGGTCTCAGGTGTAAACTGGTATGCCCAGGTTTCGTCACCCGTGACAATTGAGTCCAGAAAGTTGTCCTGTTCGGCTGCAAGGCGGTGGAGAAATGCGGGGGAACCATCAACTCGTTGCCGCATGTGGTCCTCAGTCAGCATGTGTGGCACCCACCCTGCGCACACCTTCCGGTAGTTCAATGTTTCCGTTAAAATTCTGTGAGCGGTGCTTCGGGAGCCAACGTGCAGAGATCATCAGGGCGATCCGCCGATCTTCACGCATGCTTTGCTCAACCTTCATCACTGTCTCCTCAGAAATTGATGGTCTCCCGCTCCTTTGTTTGTCGTGAATTTCGGTCCGACCAGCTGCAAACTCTCTACACCACTTACGAACATTTTTGACATCTACGCACGACGCACCATACAGTTCCGTCAATTGGCGATGGATTTCAATCGGCTCAGTGCATTTTGCGTTCAAAAACCGAATAACTGCGCGCAATTCGCACTTGGCGGTAACATCCAACGGGAGCTCCACTCTCAACGGCTGCCAAGCCAAGACTGAGCGCCTCAGCACGGCGTGCGCATCTTTGCACACAGCGCGTGAAGCACTGTTCATAACAGTGTGGCCAACTGCCACACAAACAGAGTTCTGTACTTATAAAAAAATAGGAGACCTTACTTTTGAGATCACTCTCGTATACAAACGTACTCTGTACGTTTGCTACTGTCAACTATCAAAGCGAAAGCAGACTGCCAAAATACGTAACATTTCTACAACCTCCGAAAAGACCGTTTACGTGCCAGGAAAATGTTCTCCCACATAACACTTTCACGCGTAAAAAAATTGTCATCAGCGGGGTCTAAATGCAGGACCTTAAATACGACCCACCCACGAGAGATCTGCAAAGCAGTTGTTCACAGATAAGCATTTCCTGTTCTCTGTAGTTCTGGTGTTACTTTTAATTACCGTCTACGTTTGTTCAATAGAATGACAGCACACAGCACGAACTAAATCGGTGTTTTGATTGATACTCTGTCGACTTACGTTTGATGCCGATCTGAGTGTCTGACATCTGAAGGTTTCAGTGCGAGCAGCACCTAAAACCACTAATAAATTTAAACAACCAACTGCTACAAAGCTAAAGAACACTATGACTGCCTAGCTGATCCGTGCAGCACTTAAAATCAAATGAAAATTTAATCAACAACTAAAACAACTGAAACGAATGCAATAGCTGCCCAGCTGATCTCCCCAGTACCTAAAACCACTGGGCAATTTAAGCAACAAAACTGCTAAAAACCTAACGAACACAGTGACTGCTCAGCTGATCTAAAGCCACTCAAGACAACCGTCAAGGAGCTACCTTGCAGCCGGCCGGGGTGGCCGAGCGGTTCTAGGCGCTACAGTCTGGAACCCCGCGACCGCTACTGTAGCAGGTTCGAATCTTGCCTCGGGCATGGATGTGTGTGATGTCCTTATGTTAGATAGGTTTAAGTAGTTCTAAGTTCTAGGGGACTGATGACCTCAGAAGTTAAGTCCCATAGTGCTCAGAGCCATTTGAACTACCTTGCAAGGAACGGAAGAGCCAGCGCAACCTCGAGGTGCCCCAGAGCACAGCGCACCGAAGCACACTCGTCAAAAACCTTCTGCCTCGGTGCCGCCCCCGGAGCTCTACACTTTACAAGAAGGCACTAGCTGCTTACCCTGCGCGTGACAGATCAAACCAGCAAGTCTTTCAAACTAAAGCTCTAGCTCACCCGAGCCGAAACGCGAGAGAGACGTTCGGAGCAAGCGCCATCGATATAGCGTGCACGAGGTCTGGGCACGATGTGCTGCGGTATGCCCCTGAAATGTTCCAGTAACGTTAGACACATCCAATAGCCGTCATGTACTCACATCATTCCTCGTCTGTAGGAATGTTTCCGTTCTGAAAATAAACTCGCAAATGATGAACTTTTAATTAACGTACCCGCAGTCATGTACACTACTAGCTATTAAAATTGATACACCACGAATATGACGTGCTACAGACGCGAAATTTAACCGACAGGAAGACGATGCTGTGATATGCAAATGATTAGCTTTTCAGAGTATCCACACAAGGTGGGCTCCGGTGGCGACACCTACAACGTGCTAAAATGAGGAAAGTTTACAACCGATTTCTCATACACAAACAGCAGTTGACCGGCGTTGCCTGGTGAAACGTTGTTGTGATGCCTCGTGTAAGGAGGAGAAATGCGCACCATCACGTTTCCGATTTTGATAAATGTCGGATTGTAGCCTATCGCGATTGCGGTTTATCGTATCGCGACATTGCTGCTCGTGTTGGTCGAGATCCAACGAGTGTTTGCAGAATATAGAATCGGTGGGTTCAAGAGGGTAATACGGAACGCCGTTCTGGATCCCAACGGCCTCGTATCAGTAGCAGTCGAGATGACAGGCATCTTATCCGCATGGCTGTAACGGATCGTGCAGCCACATCTCGATTCCTGAGTCAACAGATGGGGACGTTTGCAAGACAACAACCATCTGCACGAACAGTTCGACGGCGTTTGCAGCACCATGGACTATCAGCTCGGAGACCATGGCTGCGGTTACACTTGACGCTGTATCACAGACAGGATCGCCTACGGTGGTGTACTCAATGAGGAACCTGGGTGCACGTATGCCAAAACGTCATTTTTCGGATTAATCCAGGTTGGATGGTCGCATCTTTGTTTGGCGACATCGTGGTGAACGGACATTGGAAGCGTGTATTCGTCATCGCCATACTGGCGTATCACCCGGCGTGATGGTGAGGGGTACCACTGGTTACACGTCTCGGTCACCTCTTGTTCGCAGTGACGGCACTTTCAACAGTGGACGTTACATTTCAGATGTGTTACGACCCGTGGCTCTACCCTTCATTCGATCCTTGCGAAACCCTACATTTCAGCAGGACAATGCACGACCGCATGTTGCAGGTCCTGTACGGGCCTTTCTGGATGTTCGACTGCTGCCCTGGCCAGCACATTCTCCAGATCTCTCACCAATTGAAAACGTCTGGTCAATGGTGGTCGAGCGACTGGCTCGTCACAATACGCCAGTCACTACTCTTGATGGACTGTGACATCGTGTTGAAGCTGCGTGGGAAGCTGTACCTGTACACGCCATTCAAGCTCTGTTTGACTCAATGCCCAGGCGTATCAAGGCCGTTATTACGGCCAGAGGTGGTTGTTCTGGGTACTGATTTCTCAGGATCTATGCACCCAAATTGCGAGAAAATGTAATCACATGTCAGTTCTAGTATAATACACTCCTGGAAATGGAAAAAAGAACACATTGACACCGGTGTGTCAGACCCACCATACTTGCTCCGGACACTGCGAGAGGGCTGTACAAGCAATGATCACACGCACGGCACAGCGGACACACCAGGAACCGCGGTGTTGGCCGTCGAATGGCGCTAGCTGCGCAGCATTTGTGCACCGCCGCCGCCAGTGTCAGCCAGTTTGCCGTGGCATACGGAGCTCCATCGCAGTCTTTAACACTGGTAGCATGCCACGACAGCGTGGACGTGAACCGTATGTGCAGTTGACGGACTTTGAGCGAGGGCGTATAGTGGGCATGCGGGCGGCCGGGTGGACGTACCGCCGAATTGCTCAACACGTGGGGCGTGAGGTCTCCACAGTACATCGATGTTGTCGCCAGTGGTCGGCGGAAGGTGCACGTGCCCGTCGACCTGGGACCGGACCGCAGCGACGCACGGATGCACGCCAAGACCGTAGGATCCTACGCAGTGCCGTAGGGGACCGCACCGCCACTTCCCAGCAAATTAGGGACACTGTTGCTCCTGGGGTATCGGCGAGGACCATTCGCAACCGTCTCCATGAAGCTGGGCTACGGTCCCGCACACCGTTAGGCCGTCTTCCGCTCACGCCCCAACATCGTGCAGCCCGCCTCCAGTGGTGTCGCGACAGGCGTGAATGGAGGGACGAAGGAGACGCGTCGTCTTCAGCGATGAGAGTCGCTTCTGCCTTGGTGCCAATGATGGTCGTATGCGTGTTTGGCGCCGTGCAGGTGAGCGCCACAATCAGGACTGCATACGACCGAGGCACACAGGGCCAACACCCGGCATCATGGTGTGGGGAGCGATCTCCTACACTGGCCGTACACCACTGGTGATCGTAGAGGGGACACTGAATAGTGCACGGTACATCCAAACCGTCATCGAACCCATCGTTCTACCATTCCTAGACCGGCAAGGGTACTTGCTGTTCCAACAGGACAATGCACGTCCGCATGTATCCCGTGCCACCCAACGTGCTCTAGAAGGTGTAAGTCAACTACCCTGGCCAGCAAGATCTCCGGATCTGTCCCCCATTGAGCATGTTTGGGACTGGATGAAGCGTCGTCTCACGCGGTCTGCACGTCCAGCACGAACGCTGGTCCAACTGAGGCGCCAGGTGGAAATGGCATGGCAAGCCGTTCCACAGGACTACATCCAGCATCTCTACGATCGTCTCC
Source organism: Schistocerca americana (assembly GCF_021461395.2). Lineage (NCBI taxonomy): Eukaryota > Metazoa > Arthropoda > Insecta > Orthoptera > Acrididae > Schistocerca > Schistocerca americana. Next base: position 700,564,461 of record NC_060122.1, read on the forward strand.
ATGGGAGAATAGCAGCCTGCATTGCTGCGAAAGGTGGATATACACTGTACTAGTGCCGACATTGTGCACGCTCTGTTGCCTGTGTCTATGTGCCTGTGGTTCTGTCAGTGTGATCATGTGATGTATCTGACCCCAGGAATGTGTCAATAAAGTTTCCCCTTCCTGGGACAATGAATTCACGGTGTTCTTATTTCAGTTTCCAGGAGTGTATATTTGTCCGACGAATACGCGTTTATCATCTGCATTTCTACTTGGTGTAGCAATTTTAATGGCCAGTAGTGTAAATGCTGTAGTATCAGTAGAGTTGGCTCAAGGAGTTTGCGGCGTAACACTTTCCTTTTTCGTCAGTATAAGAGCATAAGAGACAAGTATGAAAGCAGGCTACTGTGAGGGGGCTTCGCGCAGCCGCCGAGCACCTACCGCCGCCACCCTGGAGTGAAGGTCGCGCACGTCCTCGCGCAGGACGGCGTAGTCGGCGGCCTGCCGCTTCCGGGTGGCCTCGGCCTCCTCGAGCAGCGCCCTGGCCTCCTGGAGCTCTGCGGTCACCGTGTGCAGGCGCTCCATCAACTCCTCGACCGTCGGCCCATCTTCGCTGTCGCCGCCTTTCCCCTTCTTGGTACCTGGGCTGCCCGCCTTCTTGGCGTCGCGCTTGACGGACAGCGCGGATGGCTGTGGGGGCGGTGGAGGCGGCCGTACCCTCTCAGCAGCTTCCGCCTCCAGCTGGGCGCGAGCCGCCTTTTCCGCTTGCAGTTCCTTCTCTAACTCGGCCACACGCAGCTACGGTGAGAGTACTCTAGTGAGCCCGATTGAAAAAAGAATCACGAAAGCTGGAGAGCGTCGATACGGCGCTTCTGCTTGTTCAAAAAGGTAGACCCAAATAAACTATTATTTATTTTAACGGACTTTGTAGTCAGAGCACCACAGCACGGATACATTGTAGATAAGACCTCTACAATTGTAAGTCCATTGTTTATTAGCACGTTTTTCATCCTTTTACTAAATTTTAATTCAAGAACGATTAGTGTAAACCACATCACGCTAGTCTAGATCACGGTTTTTTTTATTATAAATTATCGTTGTGTGTCATAGTTTAAAAATTTTAGTAAACCCCTGAACCATTTTACAACCATTAACGTGGTGCTTTTCATGGACAATGTTGGCACTAGTAATAGTTTTTACGAATTTGCGTCGGTTTTAACACATTAGAAACGATCACTCAGCTCTCTCTGTAATGTATATATTTGCTCATTTTGTTTCATATCTAGTTTCTAGTTGCACTGCAGAATTGGTTAAAATATTATTTGTACTAATATCACTATTTTCTGTCTACAGAACCAGTAAATAATAATTTTATGATCTATTTTCTTAGAAAAGAGAGCACAAATAGACATTTCCCTTCACAGGAATTGCATACATAATTTTTTCAACGATTTAGTAACTTTTTTGCAGAGTAAGTTTTTGTGATGCATCACTCTAGTGTTAAGACCTGACATAGGCATTAGAAATTTCCTACCTTTACTGTAATATTTTTCTGGTTGAGCTTTGTGATGTTTAGGTATAAGTTATTGCATTTGCTGCTGTTGTTTGTCAGGCATTGTCCTGCTGAATTTTACCTGTGTTAAGCCAGTTTTACTACTGATTTATTTTTCTTGTTGCTGCACATTGGGTCATATTAGTTGTAATGTTGCATTTGCTTTGCTAATTTATATTTATTGCTGCTAGCTTTGCCAATTTGCATTTTTTGTCATTGCTGTTAATATTAATTGTTTTGTGCTGCTGCATTGCCTCGTCCCTTAGTTTATGCATCTGAGCTCAGTAGATTTAAGTTAGCTTAAGAGGGGGTAGGCTATATAAGAGAATGAGTTGCGATGAATTGGAGGAAATGCATTGAGAAGTTATACGAAAAAGTTTGTAAAAAAAAGGTATTGTACAATGAAAAATAATTATTTTGAAAGAGGATATGAATAGAATACAGAAAGCAGGTATAGATAGGACTTTTTGGGAATAATGATGAACGAAGGGAGATCTCCAAGAAGTAAAGAAAGTTTTGTTTGCAAAATACTGCAGTAAAACAAACCCTGTCCTTTCATTTTGTGTTATTCCGCAATGTGTTTGTGTATCCTTGTGTATTTGTGTCCTTCCTGTCTTTATATGTTTATCTGAACAGTGTTATGTTGTAGAATTTTATTTGTAATATGTTATTTACTTTGTAAAGATGTTTAGACATTATTAATTATGTTCTGTTTCAATGCTCATGTGTGAAATTAATGTTTCGAAAACTATTCTCATTATTTTATTTATTTACTTATGTCATAATTCCTGTAACACTGATGTATATGTTTATTTCTATTATTTTTTAAAGCCTGTACTACTACAAATGTTATCCGTATTGTTATGTTATTTGATGATGTATTTTGTACCTTTGTAATTGTATTCTCATGTTGCAAATTTATAATTGTATAGACACCAGTTCTTCAAATTAAGTTTCATTTCACTGCACACGTTTTTGTTGGTCGTAGTACATGCACGATATGTAAGGAAAAAAAGGGGACTGTTAGCATTTGCACATGTGTTGATAATTCAGCAAGGGACTGGTTAACAGCACTGCTGGTTTTAAGGACATTCCAAAAAGTTTGTGAGTTGCACAAGTGGTGGTTTATGGACTTGCTATATTGTCTGCAAGACTCTTTGATGGTGATTGTGCACCCGCACAGTCGCAACAGATGGCTGCTGCCCATCTCTACAAGGACTACTGTGGGCCTGCACCTTTGATGGCCCTCCAATACCATTATCTCTACAAGGACTGCAGTGGGTCTCCACCTTTGATGGCCCACCAGTACCATAGTGTCTACCAGGACTACAGTGGGTCTGCTCTGTGATGACCTGCCTACCACAATTCTTCAAAACTTCGACTGACTCTGCTGTGTGTTTGCTCTGTTGTGGCCCATTACCTGTCTGCATGTCAAGAGTTAGCACTGTCTTTCCGTTGGAAGGATAAAACACTACTTCTTCAAGACTGCATGGAAATCCACTATTTCCGTGTGCATTTTCTTTTACTGCTCAGACTTTGTGAAGAAAAACTGCAATTACTACTGTGATGAATGATCAGGACTGTCTTTATCGACTCTGAGAAAATCTTTGCTTTTGACCGACAGTGTATCAATAAGTATGTGCATTTGATATCTTTGTTATAGTAATTATGAAAATTTTTTTCAAATCTGTATTGGCCACTGCCCAAAACAGTTTGTAAAATTTTTGTGGGGAGCATGGGGGCTGTAAGTAGGCTGTTTAGGTTTTTTGTTGGTAACGCCACGTAGCACTCTGTATGAAAATCACTGACTGTGCTGTGTGCAGTCTGTGGCTGGATTGCATTGTTGGAATATTTGCTATTGTAGTGTTGGGCAGTTGGATGCGAACAGAGCGTAGAGTTGCGCAGTTGGAGATGAGCCGTCAGCAGTGGTGGATGTGGGGAGAGAGATGGCAGAATTTTGAGAGCGGACGATCTGGACGTGTGTCCATCAGAAAGAGTAAATTTGTAATATTGGATATCATGAACTGATATATATATATATATATATATATATATATATATATATATATATATATATATATATATGATGACTTTTGAACATTATTAAGGTAAATACATTGTTTGTTCTCTATCAAAATCTTTCATTTGCTAACTATGCCAATCAGTAGTTAGTGCCTTCATAGTTAGAATCTTTTACTCAGCTGGCAGTATTGACGCACGCTGTATTGCAGTAGTTTGAGTAACGAAGATTTTTGTGAGGTAAGTGATTCATGAAAGGTATAGGTTATTGTTAGTCAGGGCCATTCTTTTGTAGGGATTATTGAAAATCAGATTGCGTTGCGCTAAAAAAATATTGTGTGTCAGTTTAGTGATGATCAGAATAAGTAAAGAGAGAAATGTCCGAGTACGTTCAGTTTTCCTCAACTGTTTGAAAATCGAATGCCGCGCGGGATTAGCCGAGCGGTCTATGGCGTTGCAGTCATGGACTGTGCGGCTGGTCCCGGCGGAGGTTCGAGTCCTCCCTCGGACATGGGTGTGTGTGTTCGTCCTTAGGATAATTTAGGTTAAGTAGTGTGTAAGCTTAGGGACTGATGACCTTAGCAGTCAAGTCCCATAAGATTTCACACACATTTGAACATTTTTGAAAATCGAATAACGTAGAAGTTTCCCAGCACTGTCATTTGTAAAAAGTTTCTAAGGGGATGTTTCACCTCGTCAGCCCGGTCACCGTTCTAAATGTCTAGTTATTCGCGGATGCGCGTGCACGCTCCACACGAACCTTCTCTCCATGTCACTAAATGGTGTTTCCACAGTTCCGTCCTGGCACGCTGCCTGTCAGGACACATCCAGTGCGCACACTCAGGGCGGTAACTGCAGCCTTTGCCACCTGACTTTGCAGCGTGTTGCTTTCTGCCCATTGAGGTGTTTAGGTACGACATGATATTCAATCATTTTTCACTTCATGTCAGTTTCGTGCTAAGCCTTAAAATAGTTTTATGTTGGATTTTTTTGGGGGATGAACCACAATCTACGAGCGAATAACTGGGGGTTTACCAGTATGTTTTGCAGTGCGTTTTGGGTAAATGAGGGACCGTGAGCTGATTAAGATTACATAATCCCATAGATGATGATATAGGTCGGTTTTTGATCACTTTTTGTCGGTATACGGGGACCCATTAGTTCACCAGATGCTGTAATACGTGGTGAGTGGTATTTAGTAGTTTTTTAACTAGCTGATAGTGTTTTACTAGGAATTTCTTATTTTTAGTTTTCGTCCTTTCTGGGAACTGCGGAAGCGTATCACGGGAGCGTAAAACGGGAGCGTTCTATGTTATTTTACGCTATTTTTATTTGGCGTCCGCTACTTAGCGAGAAATTGCTAACTACGAACACTGTATCATCTTATTCTTTTTACTCGATCCGAACATGACTTGATTTTGTATGTTCATCCCGTATATCTTTCGCTGTAGTTACGTTTTCCCGCGGTTCTAGGGCGCTTTGTCATTATCCGCGCGGCTTCCCCCTTCGGAGGTTCGAATCCTCCCTCGGGCAAGGGTGTGTGTGTTGTCCTTAGCGTAAGTTAGTCTAAGTTAGATTAAGTAGTGCATAAGCTTAGGGACCGATGACTTCAGCAGTTTGGTCCCGTAAGACTTTACCACAAATTTCCAAAAATTTACGCTTTCTTGTCTTATATGACTTTTTGTCTGTTAATTTGTACAGATTGCACCTGATGATGCAGCTCTAATGCTACGAAACCAGTCGAGCTGATAAATAAAGTACTTACAGCTGAAGCGGTCTTATCTTCAAAGTAATATTCATTTCATGAAATATGAATTGCATATGAGTGATCTGCACTGCTGGGCAAAACAGGTGAAACACACAGAAAACATGTTCGCTCGTGTAAGTGATCGCTTTGAAGGATATGGGGATATCGTGTGCACGTGCGAGTCAGGATTATCAGTACCTGACAAAGTTTCAAAAGGGCCTCATTGTCGCTGTGCATTTGGTCAGCTGGCAGAGTTGTGCAGCATCCAGATTTGTAGGGAATTCGTATGTGACAGTGGCCCTGTGTTGGACTGCCTGGGAATGTGAGGGCAAGCATAGTCGTCATCAAGGTTCTGGCCGGCGGTGTCTGATCAACCACAGTGGTGGTTCGCCGAGTTGTGCACCAGGATCATCGTTACCACTTCACATCTGTGCCTGCCATCCGAGCACAAGTAATGGATTCCCTGCAGCATTCTGTCTCATGCTACGTCACTAGTTGGAGGCCTGCAACACCTGAGCTAGGGAATTACCGTCCGTTGCATAGGCTGCCGTTAATAACACAACACAAATTGTACCTTTTGGAGTGGTGCCATGACAGGAACCATGAACTGCTGTTGAATGGCGTCTCAATATGTTCAGCAATAAATCGCGGTTCTGCACTACCCTGGATGACCGTCATTGACAAGTATGACGGAGACGTGGCGAGAGGCCGCATTCTTCCAACGTTTGGACAGGCACAGCGGTGCTGTTACTAGCGTCATGGTGTGGAGAGCCATCTTGTGTGATTTCAGGTCGTCACGGATGGTAGTGACCGAAGGAACTCTAAATGCACAGTGATACGTCACGGATATCCTGCGTCCTCATATGCTGCCTCTCATGCAACAGTATCTCGGTGGCATTTACTAACACGATAGTGCTCGTCCACACATGACACTTTTCTCTATGAACTGTCTGTGTGGTGATGACACACTCCCATGCCCAGCATGAGCCCCGTATCTGTCTCCTACAGAACGTGTTTGGGGCCATCGTATAAGTCAACTCCTTACTATTCCCAGTTTTCAGGATATGAGGGACCAGCTTGCCTTAGGAGCGAACAGTATAGTATATAGTAAGTGCCTATGGACCAAACTGCTGAAATCATCGGTCCCTAGGCATACACACTATTTAATCTAACTTAAACTAACTTACGCAAAAGGCAACACAGGCCCAAGCCCGAAGGAGGACGCGAACCTCCGACGGGGGGGAGCCGCGGGAACGGTGACAAGGCGCCCTAGACCAGGCGGCTACCCCTCACGGCAGGAGTGGAAACAATGGCTTTATGACACCCTTGCCAACTGTATCGGTTCATGCATCCATGTCAAGTGTAACGTCATACTAATAAGTGGACTCCTACTGCCAAGTATCGGCATCGTAATCACTCAAACAGTGCTACATACCCTCTCAATCCGTGAAGTTTCATTTCTTTTCTGTTCTCCTGGGTGCTTCACTCTTTTGTAAGGCAGTATATATACATTGAAGAGCCAAAGAAGCTGGTGCACCTGACCAATATCGTGAAGGGCCCCCTCGAGCACGCAGAAGTGCCGCAACACGACGTGGCGCGGACTAGATTAGTGTCTGAAGTAGTGCTGGAGGGAAGTGGCACCACGAATCCTGCAGGGCTGTCCATAAATCCGTAAGAGTACGAGGCGCTGGAGATTTCTTCTGAACAGCATTTTGCAACAATGTTCATTTATGGGTACTTTGGTGGCCAGCGGGAGTTTTTAAACTCATAAGAGTGTTCCTGGAGCCACTCTGTAGAAATTCTGGACGTGTGGGGTGTCGCATTGCCCTTCTGGAATTTCCCAAGCACGTCGGAATGCACAATGGACACGAATGGATGTAGGTGGTCAGACAGGATGCTTACCTATGTGTCACCTATTAGAGTCGTGTCTAGACGCCTCAGTGGTCCCATATCACTCCAACTATACACGCTCCACACCGTTACAGAGCATCCACCAGCTTGAACAGTCCTCTGCTGGTATGCAGGACCAATGGATTCATGAGGCTGTCTCCATACTCGTACACGTCCATCCGTTCGATACTATTTGAAACAAGACTCGTCCTACCAGGCAACATGTCTCCAGTCATCAACCGTCGAGTGTCGGTGTTGACGGGCCCAGGCGAGGCGTAAAGCTTTGTATCGTGAGGTCACGAGTGGGCCTTCGGTTCCGAAGGCCCATATCGATGATGTTTCGTTGAATGGTTCTCACGCTGACACTTGCTGATGGCCCAGCATTGAAATCTGCAGGAATTTGCGGAAGGGTTGCACTTCTGTCACGTTGAACTATTCTCTTCAGTCGTCGTTGGTCCCATTCTTGCAGGATCTTTTTCCGGCTGCACCGATGTCGGAGATTTGATGTTTTAGCGGATTCATGATATTCACGGTACCCTCGTGTATGGTCGAACGGGAAATTCTCCCCCCCCCCTCCCCCTCATCGCTACCTCGGAGATGCTGTGTCCCATCGATCGTGCGCCGACTACAAAACCACGTTCAAACTACCTTAACTCATGATAACGTGCCATTGTAGCTGCAGTAACCGATCTAACAACTTCGCCAGACACTTGTTGTCTTATATAGTCGTTGCCGACCGCAGCGCCGTATTCTGCCTGTTTACATATCTCTGTATTTGAATACGCATGCCTATACCAGTTTCTTTGGCGCTTCGATGTAGATTCAAACAGAAGTTTTAAGGTTTACGAACATAGACTGTAACGTAACAAGGTGGAATCTTCGCAAGACTACGTGTCGATATGTATGAGCAGTATGGCAGCAGAATGACAGCTAGCGGTCACGTGATGATTTGCTTATTTACGAGGCGGGAGTCGGCGCGCGCCGAACGATGAGCGGCTTGGCGACAGGTACACGTTCTAGGGGAGGGGGTGGTTTTCGTCATCCCAGAAAATGGGCTGTGATTAGCTGGGAGTGGGAAAGACCTAGCCGGTTTGAAATTTGTGAACTTTCGAAACGTCAAGATGTGGTGGCTCTCAGAGAGATTGTAAAAAAGTTGTAGAGACATTTTGTTTTGTTCACATTACTCGTGATATTTAATGAGGGAATAAAGACATTCAACAGACTAAAAAGTTGGCCAGGTGCGAGTAGGACTCGGCTCTGAAGGTTAATTTTGTATATAGATATTTCATTCATACTAGGAATCGAGAATCTCGACGAGTTTTGCCTGTTATCGATTGCGATACTGGCACGGTATCGATCATTGGAATTCCAAGACTTTCGAGAATGTTTTAATTTTTAGTTTTAAGTAGGATAACAAATGACAAAATAAATTTTTTTACCGTGTGATATAATTACAAATTAACAATTTTCTAATTTTTTCTTTACTTGTGCTGTGAAACTTCGCTTCTTGCTAAATTTCATCATTCTAGGTCTACGGGAAGAATACGACGGGTTTCGATGAGGGAGTTTGCGTGTATAAGAACATAAGACATAAATGGTCGTATCTTTTGACTGCATTGACTGAGAATCTTACATTTATTACACGGCCGAGGAACCACAGACCTTAGTTCGTCACATAAATTTCAAACTGATACGTCTACCCATTCCTGAGGGCTTAACAGACGGACCGACAGACAGACAATTGTGATATAATAACAAATTCATAATTTTTGGATTTTTCCTTTCCTTCTACAGCGGAACCCTGTTTCTTGCCAAATTTCGTGGTTCTAGACCAGTGAGTTTGCTGGTATCAAAATGTTAAGGAACCATAGACCACAGTATATAACAAATTTCAGCTAGCACGTTCCTGAGAAAAAGGGATCTTAATAGTAAGTCAAACAGATAGACAATCATATCAACTGACAAAAAAGAAACTGATGCGATATAACTATAAATTCACAATTTTTGGATTTTTTCCATTATTTCTACAGTGGAACCCTGTTTCTTGCCAGATTTCATGGTTCTAGACCAATGAGTTTGCTGGTATCAAAATATTAAGCAACCATAGACCACAGTATATAACACATTTCAGCTAGCACGTTCCTAAGAAAAAGGGGTCTTAATAGTAAGTCAGACAGACAGACAATCATATCAAATGACAAAAAAAAACTGATGTGACATAATTACAAATTCACAATTTTTGGATTTTTTCCTTTACTTGTACTGTGAAACCTTGCTCCTTCTCAAATTTCATGATTCTGGACCAAAGAGAAATACCCTGTAGAGTAATACTCCTAGGGTCTTGCAGGCAGGCAGCTGATCTCAGAGGTGCATCTAGCGGTTGCCTACTTGCAGGCGCCTTGGGATACTTTGCAGGTTTTCTCTGTAGAGGTACGTTTTTAAAATTCTCAATAAATGTGGGCAGCTGCTTCCAAGTGTTTTTCTGAATTGGGGGGTCTTAGGGGGACCCTTTGTTGCTATATTATCGCATGTGTCAATGTTATGCCCCTCCATTATCAAGCCATAGGAGGGTGTGACAAAGGAGCACTGAAAATCTTAATGACCCTTTGCTGCCTCAGATCACGTTCAGGTTTCGTCGAGTGGTTTTAAACGGTCTTTAGTGGTTCAAGTCTGTACACGAGAGTAAAACTTGCAGTTACAGTGTACTCCAAAGGGGTGCGTTCATGCTCATTGGGGATGTGGCCCCCAGTGTCTCCAGAGAAGGGTTGAAACGTCTGAGGGTATCAGCAGCATCAAAGGTTATGAATAATGTCTTCCCATTGCTCATCACACTGAAAACTGTCGTTTTCGGTCGCGAAATGTATGGGACTACCGTCACTGGTCTCATTGACGCACTTTATGGTATCCCTCTGAGACCTTTCCGTTTAAATTCTGAACGGCAATGCTTTGAAATGTTTACCTCGACAAACCATAACAAAACGGCGTGATTTCAGGGCGCCATCAGAAGGCGTGTAATGTGTGTAAGAAGGGCTGTGATGACCTTTCTATCGTGAGACACGTCCACGGTGGCGCTTGGCAGGATTGTGGTGAAATTTGGTGCCAGTGTGACATAATTAACCCATTTTAAGCGTCACACGAACTTCTGAGCCTTGCCCTTTCTTCCGGATGCGTCGACAGCTTGCTGTTTGAAACGTCGTCGAGTCAGAGGGTGATGTCGCAGGGCGCCGCGCTTTTACATCACTACAGAGGAAGGTTGCAGACACCCTAGACCCAAATTTAAAACTCATATTTTGGAATGAGAGGCAAATACGGGGTTTAGAAAAAATGATCCTCTAGTTCTGTTGCGCAGTGTATAATATGGTCCAATAGCTACAGCAGAGGAATCATCTAGACATATAGTGGCGCACAGACGCGATCGGCGGACAGGCAGAAATTTAGTTTTTGACGTGAGAGATGGCGTCACAAACTATTATTGGCGCAGGTGCTTCAGATAATTTTGATCTTCCGGGGTGAGGCAGTATTCTGTCCATCACCACATCATGTGCAAAATTCCATCTAGTTTTATGACATCATAATGAGGTATTTCTCACAATCACAGGTTGATTATTGAGCAGAAAACAATAATTCAACTGTGTACTCAACAGACAATTGCTTGTCCCTAACGATGACAGTCATGGACATCGTTAAAATACTGCTCTAGTATTTGGTGTGGCAGTTCCTTTCTTTGAGCAATGAGTTTCGACTGTTCTGATACTCTTTTGAATGTCTTTCTTTTCATTGGATTGCTTCGTTGGCTTCGTTGAGATATGATAAAAATGAATAATCACTGCATTTGTCTCTGGCGAGAACTTGCCTGTAGCTGCAGGATGATGTCTGCGTTACGCCGCCCAGCGTGCGCCACGTTAACCGCGTACTCCTGGTCGCTGGCATCGCAAATCACCGACTCCAGGGCCCTGCAGTCAGAAAAACAACCTACTTACGACCTGCGTAGTAGAAACCTTACCGAGTAGTTACGGTTCATATCGCAAGCTCTCTGAGTTTCTCCAAGTATACTACTGGCCATTAAAATTGCTACGCCAAGAAGAAATGCAGATGATAAACGGGTGTTCATTAGACAAATATATTATACTAGAACTGACATGTGATTACGTTTACACGTAGTTTGGGTGCATATATCCTGAGAAATCAGTACTCAGAACAACCACCTCTGGCCGTAATAACGGCCTTGATACGCCTGGGCATTGAGTCAAACAGAGCTTGGATGACATGTACAGGTACAGCTGCCCATGCAGCTTCAACATGATACCACAGTTCATCAAGAGTAGTGACTGGCGGATTATGACGAGCCAGTTGCTCGGCCACCATTGTCCAGACGATTTCAATTGGTGAGAGATTGGGAGAATGTGCTGGCCAGGGCAGCAGTCGGACATTTTCAGTATCCAGAAAGGCCCGTACAGGACCTGCAACATGCGGTCGTGCATTATCCTGCTAAAATGTAGGGTTTCGCAGGGATCGAATAAATGGCAGAGCCACGGGTCGTAACACATCTGAAATGCAACGTCCACTCTTCAAAGTGCCGTCAATGCGAACAAGAGGTGACCGAGACGTGTAACCAGTGGCACCCCATATCATCACGCCGGGTGATATGCCAGTATGGCGATGACGAATACACGCTTCCAATGTGCGTTCACCGCGATGTCACCAAACACGGATCCGACCATCATGATGCTGTAAACAGAACCTGGATTCATCGGAAAAAATGACGTTTTGCCATTCGTGCACCCAGGTTCGTCGTTGAGTACACCATCGCAGTCGCTCCTGTCTGTGATACAGCGTCAACGGTAACCGCAGCCATGGTCTCCAAGCTGATAATCCATGCTGCTGCAAACGTCGAACTTTTCGTGCAGTTGGTTGTTGTCTTGCAAACGTCCCCAACTGTTGACTCAGGGATCGAGACGTGACTGCACGATCCGTTACAGCCATGCGGATAAGATACCTGTCATCTCGACCGCTAGTCGAACCCACCGATTCCATATTCTGCTAACAGTCATTGGATTTTGACCAACGCGAGCAGCAATGTCGCAATACGCTAGACCGCAATCGCGATAGGCTACAATCCGACCTTCATCAAAGTCGGAAACGTGATGGTACGCATTTCTGCTCCTTACACGAGGCATTACAACAACGTTTCACCAGGCAACGCCGGTCAACTGTTGTTTGTGTATAAGAAATCGGTTGGAAACTTTCCTCATGTCAGTACGTTGTAGGTGTCGCCACCAGCGCCAACATTGTGTGAATGCTCTGCAAAGCTAATCATTTGCATATCACAGCATCTTCTTCCTGTCTGTTAAATTTCGCGTCCGTAACACGTCGTCTTCGTGGTGTAGCAATTTTAATGGCCAATAGTGTATTAAACGTTTGAACTGTAGATTTCGATATTATTAATAGTACATTACTATCATCTTGGGGTTGAAACTCTTTTCTTCCGTGTTTGCTTTAACAATACGTATGTTTTTGATAGGGTCCGCCTTTAGCAAAACACAATTTTGTTTTTTAACCCAAACATGTTTCACTGCAGTTGCAGCATCTTCAAAAATGGCTCTGAGCACTATGGGACTTAACATCTGAGGTCATCAGTCCCCTAGAACTTAGAACTACTTAAACCTAACTAACTTAAGGACATCACACACATCCATGCCCGAGGCTGGATTCGAACCTGCGACCGTAGCAGTCGCGCGGTTCCGGACTGCGCGCCTAGAACCGCTAGACCACCGCGGCCGGCGCAGCATCTTCAGTGGGCTTTTATTTTCCATCTCTTAAAGATGAAGAGTGTCTTTGCTGTTTGTATACATGTAGCTATTAGTTTGTAATTCGTAATTACTTTTTCTTGAAAAACACATAAATTATGAATTTGTACCTTTTTACCACATGGTGTGGTTTTTCTGATGTGTCGTGTTTCTACAGTGACCGTTTTGATCCACAGTTTGTTATCTGGAACCACTTATTCCTTAAAGTAGATAAATTGCTTAAGCCAAAATTACGATTTGAAAATTTGTTATTTCTATGCCTGAAATTATTTAATTCTGTGTGTGTTGCCTGTCAGACACTATATATTGCGTTGCCCCTGTCACTGTCACTGTTTCACTGCTTAACTAGCTGTAAAAACAAAACTAATAATTGAAGAAAACTATCAGATACAAAAAGCCATAGTGGCAGGCAAACAAGTGATAAATGAATACACAGCTCTCTGCAATGGCACTCTGTTCTCTGCCCTCAAAGAATTATTAGACAAGACAAACCAATAGAGCTCTAACCCCCCCTCCCCATCCCAGCGCCCCCCCCCCCCCCCCACGCACACAAAAAAAATTCTAAAATCTACTGTCACACACACTCTCTTTCTCTCTCCCTTTTCACGCACACACACACACACACACACACACACACACACACACACAAAAAAAAAATCCTAAAACCTACTGTCACACATAAATAAATAAATAAAATAAAATATATCCCTAAACCTACTGTCACCCTCTCTCTCTCTCTCTCTCTCTCCCTTTTCACACATACAAACACACACACACACACACACACACACACACACACACACAGTCACACACAAAAGAATAAAAATCACAGACGCCTCTGAAAGATTCAGAACAACTCCCAGGAACACCTTCAACTGTTCCACTGTCAGCTATCTTGTTTTTACGCATTCAATTGTTCCTCTGCCTGCCATGTTTGTTTTTACAGGTGGTAAAGCAGTGAAACAGTTACAGTGACAGTGACAGTGGCCAATCAATATACAGGGTGATTCAAAAAGAATACCACAACTTTAGGAATTTAAAACTCTGCAACGACAAAAGGCAGAGCTAAGCACTATCTGTCGGCGAATTTAGGGAGCTATAAAGTTTCATTTAGTTGTACATTTGTTCGCTTGAGGCGCTGTTGACTAGGCGTCAGCGTCAGTTGATGCTAAGATGGCGACCGCTCAACAGAAAGCTTTTTGTGTTATTGAGTACGGCAGAAGTGAATCGACGACAGTTGTTCAGCGTGCATTTCGAACGAAGTATGGTGTTAAACCTCCTGATAGGTGGTGTATTAAACGTTGGTATAAACAGTTTACTGAGAATGGGTGTTTGTGCAAAGGGAAAAGTTCTGGACGGCCGAGAACGAGTGATGAAAATGTAGCACGCATCCAGCAAGCATTTGTTCGCAACCCAGGAAAATCGACTCGCAGAGCTAGCAGAGAGCTGCAAATTCCACAATCAACTGTATGGAGAGTCCTACGAAAAAGGTTAGTTATGAAACCTTATCGTCTGAAATTGGTTCAAGCACTGTCTGCAGCTGATAAGATTAAAAGAATCGATTTCTGTGATTGTATCCTTGCTCAAATGGAAACAGATGAATCTTTCATTTCAAAGAGTGTGTTTAGTGATGAAGCAACTTTCCACACTAACGGGAAAGTCAACCGTCACAATGTCTGTATATGGGGCACTGAGAATCCGCGGGAAACAACTCAGTATGAACGTGACTCGCCTAAGGTGAACGTTTTCTGTGCCATTTCAGCCAATAAAGTTTTTGGTCCCTTTTTCTTCGAAGGTGCTACTGTAACTGGACTACAGTATCTGGAGATGTTAGAGAATTGGCTGTTCCCTCAGCTCGAACAAGAAGCACAACAATTCATATTTCAGCAGGATGGAGCGCCACCACATTGGCACTTATCTGTCCGTAACTACCTGAACGTCAACTACCCGAGGCGATGGATCGGCCGCCAGGCAGCCCGTGACAGAGCACTTCATCACTGGCCTCCAAGAAGCCCTGATCTTACCCCCTGCGATTTTTTCTTATGGGGGTATGTTAAGGATATGGTGTTTCGGCCACCTCTCCCAGCCACCATTGATGATTTGAAACGAGAAATAACAGCAGCTATCCAAACTATTACGCCTGATATGCTACAGAGAGTGTGGAACGAGTTGGAGTATCGGGTTGATATTGCTCGTGTGTCTGGAGGGGGCCATATTGAACATCTCTGAACTTGTTTTTGAGTGAAAAAAACCTTTTTAAATACTCTTTGTAATGATGTATAACAGAAGGTTATATTATTTTTCTCTCATTAAATACACATTTTTAAAGTTGTGGTATTCTTTTTGAATCACCCTGTATAGTGTTTGATAGTGATGAAGATGATTGAAAGGAAAATGTAAGTGAAACATTATGTAATTAGACACACACACACACAGGCGCACAGAGAGAGAGAGAGAGAGAGAGAGAGAGAGAGAGAGAGAGAGAGAGAGAGAGAATTAAATAATTTCAGGCATAGAAGTAACAAGTTTTCAAATCGTAATTTTAGCTTAAACAATTTATCTACTTTAAGGTATAAGTGGTTGCAGATGACAAACTGTGGAACAAAACGGTCACTGTAGAAACACAACTCATCAGAAAAAACACACCATGTGGTAAAAAGGTATGAATTCGTAATTTATGTGTTTTTTCAAATACCTGTAATTACGATTTAAAAGCTAATAGCTACATGTATACAAACAGCAAAGAACACTCTTTGTCGTTAACAGATGAAAAATAAAAGCCCACTGAAGATGCTGCAACTGCAGTGACACATGTTTGGGTTAAAAAACAAAATTGTGTTTTGCTAAAGGCGGACCGTATCCAAAAACATACGTATGGTACATTACAGCTTTACTTTGGAAACAGCTGCATGGTGGAAGACAGAGCATCTACGCTACGCGATCAAAACTCTTCAGACTGCCCTATGTAACGCGGAATAGACGACTAGATGTCACGAGGAGGGGACTCGACATTAGAAATGGAGACGGGGAGTACCGTGTTGTAGGTAGAGAAGCAGTAACGGCAGAATGGGTAGAACACGAGAACTAAGTAACTTCGAACGAGGAGTAGTCGTCTGAGTAAAAAATCCACCAGGGACATTCCAACCCTTCTCAAGCTGCCTCGAAGGAACAACCACAGTTATTTTAAATATGTTCCTAACGAAAAATTGTTAAAAATTACTTGAACAGAGTTACTAGAAATTACAGAGGAAGAATGAAGTCTACGAGAACTCCTCACAAAAAGAAAAGTTAGACAGAAATTTGCTCGTGCATCTAGGGATACTTGCTAAGCTGGAAAGAGAGGAAACGTAGCAGTCGACGAAGAATAAAAGAAGGTATTTAGGTTCTTTCAGGTTAGAGGTGTGGTGGGGTGGTAAAGAGATTAATACAAGATAGGTGACTTGGAAAGAGTACAAACGTACGTACATGAACAGACACAAAGTGTACTCGTAAAATATTTCTTTGAATTAAATAAAAGTAAAATCCACTTTTCCAGTTTTTGGGCACGTGGATGATAAGATGTGTTTCCTCTGCCTGGTTATTGATGTGACGGGATAAAGTTGATGGAAACCATTCCAGCCTTCTACCGATGTAACCAAGTAACAGATCGGCCTAATTGTAGCTGACATATGAAGGAAGCTGTCCTGAAATTTATTATGTTACTTTTTTTTGTGTAACTTGCACTCCACTTTTGATGAGTTCTACACACAATTTGAATATTTCAGTTTTCTCTTGACGTGCACCTTCCAGTGAAACACATTTTTTAATGCAATAGTCAATTTTATATTAGGACAGCGAAACATTTCAGATTAAGGTGAGACTTGTTTACTACGACATTGATTCGTTAAAGAAATAGTCACGGAATACGTAGATTACAAAGTAGCTGCAAAAATTTTACTGAATGTATCAACATGACACGTGACAAAAGGAGCCGTCTCCTGGCAACCTTAATTCGTAAATATTTTATGGTGAGGATTGTGTTCAGGTTCCAGAATTAATTTTCACTCTGCAGCGGAGTGTTTGCTGATTTGAAGCTTCCTGTTAGCTTTAAAATGGTTCCAATGGCTCTGAGAACTATGGGACTTAACATCTGAGGTCATCAGTCCCCTAGAACGTAGAACTACTTAAACCTAACCAACCTAAGGACATCACACACACCCATGCCCGAGGCAGAATTCGAAACTTGAAACCGTAGCAGTTGCGCTGTTCCGGACTGAAGCGCCTAGAACCGCTCGGCCACCGCGGCCGGCGAATATGGAACGTTTTCCTTACGCTGGAAAGTGCTCTAACAACTAAGTTACCGACTGAGTCATGCTTAGTGGAGTAGGTAGAGCGCTTGCCAGCGAAAGGCGAAGGTCCCAGTTTAGAGTGCCGGTCCACCACAGTTGTAATCTGACGCCGGCCGAGGTGGCCGAGCGGTTCTAGGCACTTCAATCTGGAGCGTGCGACCTTTCCGGTCGCAGGTTCGAATCCTGCCTCGGGCATGGATGTGTGTGATGTCCTTAGATTAGTTAGGTTTAAGTAGTTCTAAGTTCCAGGGGACTGATGACCTCAGAAGTTAAAGTCCCATAGTTCTCAGAGCCATTTTTTTTGTAATCTGACAGTGTTTCAAGTGTGTTCAGTCTTTGAGGGCACAATAAAGTCATATTTTTCTGGCTAACTATTCGTGTTTCAGTGCGAGAGACATCTTCAGAGGCTAAGGTGATAGCGAGCTAATTGCTCCTAGAAGCAAACACTTCCCATACTTCATTGGTCCAACCATTAGAAACAATCCCAGATGACCCTAGTCGTCTCGTTACGTCGTAACTAATGTTTGACAACGTTTGGATGAGGATTTCGTCCAATAAACTCTCCATGTAATCACTTTTGAAGCATTGGACGCCAAGGAATGTATCCGTATATCTCTGTAACTTCAGAAGATAGTTGTAGCAGCAAAAGACGAACAGTTGAGCGAAAAAATATATCCTAGGCTACATATAAAATAGCAGCCTCCTCCCACCTCACCACCACCAACTTCCCTATAAAAAATCGTCAGTAAAATAGCTGCCGTGAAAGCACGCGCCGGCCGGAGTGGCCGTGCGGTTCTAGGCGCTGCAGTCTGGAACCCAGAGACCGCTACGGTCGCGGGTTCGAATCCTGCCTCGGGCATGGATGTGTGTGATGTCCTTAGGTTAGTTAGGTTTAATTAGTTCTAAGTTCTAGGCGACTGATGACCTCAGAAGTTAAGTCGCATAGTGCTCAGAGCCATTTGAACCATTATTTGAAAGCACGCGCTATTCGATCAGACGCCGTAAATATACATTGTTTTTTACTAAACCAAGACCAGGTAGACGTCATGTGCTAACGCAGAGGGACCATTGAACATTGCGGAGCGTGGTTGTAAAAAGTCGCATGAAAGTAGTAGAAGGAACCACTCGTGAGTGCCTTAGTGCTACCAGCAATGCAGCTAGTACAGCGACTGTACTTAGGGACTTAAACGTATGGGGTACAATGATCGAGCAGCTCCCCATAGGCCACTCATTTCTGTAGTGGTTACTAAGCGACGCTTGAGGTGGTATAAAGAGCGACACCACTGGACACTGGATGACTGGAAACGAATGATTCGGAGTAATGGATCACGCTATATCCTGCGGCAATCCCATGGAAGGTTTGGGTTTGGCGAATGCTTGGAGAACGTTACCTAACATCAAGTGTGATAGCAATAGTGCAGTATGGAGAAGGCGGTGTTACGAATAGGTGGGTTTTTTGAGGTTAGGTTGTGGTTTCCTTATTGCGCTTAAGAAAATGCTAGTGCGGAAGGATACGGACACATTTAACAGCACTGCGTACTGTGTACAGTAGAGAGACAGTTCGGAGATGTTGGTTGTATCAGCATATAGTGCATCCTGTCACAAAGCATTATACGAGGAGCGACAATACAGTAAAGAGACTGATGTGGAAAAAAAATGTTGCTTACCATTTTAGTTCAAATGGTTCAAATGGCTCTGAGCACTATGGGACTTAACTTCTAAGGTCATCAGTCCCCTAGATCTGAGAACTACTTAAACCTAACTAACCTAAGGACATCACACACAGCCATGCCCGAGGCAGGATTCGAACCTGCGACCGTAGCGGCCACGCGGTCCCAGACTGTAGCGCCTTTAACCGCTTGGCCACACCGGCCGGCACCATTTTAGTCAAGTTTAGTGTTGTCTCCTTCAAAGTAGTTCCCTTCTGATTACATACACTTTTTCCCGCGCTTCTGCCATTGATGGTAACATTTCTGGAACTCATCTTCTGTAATATCATCCAAGACCCTCGTCACAGCTTTTTGGACATCTTGTGTTGTTTGAAAATGGTGTCCCTCGACCGCCGTTTTGACTCTTGGAAATAGAAAAAGGTCGCACCGAACGATATTTGGTGAATAAGGCGGCTGTGGTAGTACTGAAATTTGTTTTGAGGTTAAAAATTGCTGTACTGACAGAACAGTATGGGATGGCGCATTATCGTGATGCAGAATCCAATTATCAGTAATGTTGGCACGGACACGAAGAGCTCTTTTGCGAAGTCTTTCCAAAATTTCTTTGTAGTAATATTGGTGAACTGTTTGTCCAGGAGGCACCCACTCTTTATGAACAATTCCCTTGCAATCAAAGAAACACACAAGCACGCATTTCACTTTTAACTTTGACATGCGAGCTTTTTTTGGTCTAGGTGATCCCTTTGAGCACCATGGCGAACTAAGGCGTTTTGTCTCTGGATCTTACTGAAAAAACCAACTTTCATCACCAGTGATAACACGGCTCAACCACTCTGGATTGATTTCCGTTTGCTCTGACAGATCGGCTGCCACATTTTTCCGTGTTTCCCGCTGTTGTGGTGTGAGATTTTTGGGGACCATTTTTGCACAAATCTTTGTCATACCAAGATCTTCAGTTATTATTAGACAAATCATTTCTCGATTGATGTTCAGTTCTTCTGCAATCATTTTCATGGATAATCTTCGATCAGATCGTACGAGTTCACGCACCCTGGCCAAGTTGACATCCGTTCGTGAGGTTGATGGTCGTCCACTGAAGTCTTCATCTTCAACATTCGTTCTGCCTTCACTAAACATTTTATGCCAATGAAAAACTTGAGCTCTTGACATAACCTCCTCCCCAAAAGCCTTCTGAAGTTTACCGTAAGTCGTCGTCACGTTTTCACCCAATTTAACGCAAAAAGAAATGGTATACCGTTGCGCAATGTTATGCGGTTCCACTTCCTTGACGAGAGACACAAACACGTGTTAACTTATTACATCACAACTCACGACTGAGCAGTTGAATCGATGTGCCACTTGGACTAGAAGCAGCTTATAGTCCAAGGTCAAAGATATTGTGCATACGCAAGCCTGCAGGGTTGCCACATCTTGCAAAGAAAATCAGTCTCATTACTTTATTGTCGCATCTCGTATGTGAGATAATGGTTCGTTGAGAATAACATTCCTGAACTGGACTGGCCTGGCGAGTGTCCCAACGTGAAACCAATGTAACACCTTTGGGATGAGCTAGAGCGCCGACTTTGATCCAGAACCCAGTGTCCAACGTCACTGTCTTCTCTGGTTTCAGCTCTCGAGGAAGACTGGTTTGCCACTCCTCCACAGACATTAAGACACCTCATTAAACGTGTCCCAAGCACAGGTAACGCCATCATACGCTGAGGTGACAAAAGTCGGCCGGTTGCGGTGGTCTAGCGGTTCTGGCGCTGCAGTCCGGAACCGCGGGACTGCTACGGTCGCAGGTTCGAATCCTGCCTCGGGCATGGGTGTGTGTGATGTCCTTAGGTTAGTTAGGTTTAAGTAGTTCTAAGTTCTAGGGGACTTATGACCTAAGATGTTGAGTCCCATAGTGCTCAGAGCCATTTGAACCATTTTGACAAAAGTCGTGGAATACCTCCTAATATCGTGTCAGACCGCCCTTTGCCTGGTGTAGTGTAGCAACTCGACGTGACTTGGACTCAACAAGTTGTTGGAAGTCCCCTGCAGAAATACTGACCCAAGCTGCGTCTAAAGCCGTCCAGAATTTCGAGAGTATTGACGGTGCAGTATTTTGTTCACGGATGCCCTCTCCACTGTGTTCCACAGATGTTCTATGGGATATACGAGGGTCACTCAAAAAGAAATGCACACCATTTTTAAAAAATATTTCTTTTATTCTACATGTTTGAAAGTTTTACAGTGTGTAGATACATCCTTTAGGAACAATATCTTCATTTCTCCACATAATTTCCATCCGTCTCAACTGCCTTACGCTATCTTGGAACCAACGCCTGTATACCCGCACGGTAAAATTCTGGGCCAACCTGTTGGAGCCACTGTTTGGCATCGTGCACAAGGAAGTCATCATCTTCAAACCTTGTTCCACGAAGAGAGTCTTTCAGTTTTCCAAAGAGATGATAGTCACATGGAGCCAGGTCAAGACTGTAAGGCAGGTGTTTCAGTGTTGTCCATCCGAGTTTTGTGATCGCTTTCATTTTTTTTTTTTTTGACTGACATGTGGCCGTGCATTGTCCTGAAACAGCAAAACATCCTGCTTTTGCCGATGTGGTCGAACACGACTTAGTCGAGCTTGAAGTTTCTTCAGTGTCGTCACATATGCAACAGAATATATGGTGGTTCTACTTGGCATGATGTCCACAAGCAAGAGTCCTTCGGAATCGAAAAACACCGTAGTCATAACTTTTTCAGCAGAAGGTGCGGTTTTGAATTTTTTTTCTTGGGTGAATTTGCATGATGCCATTCCATTGATTGCCTCTTTGTCTCTGGTGAAAAATGATGGAGCCATGTTTCATCGACTGTCACAATTCTTCGAAGAAATTCATCTCCACCATTCTCGTACTGTTCCAAAAGTTCGCGGCATACCGTTTTACTGGTTTCTTTGTAAGCCGCTGTCAACATCCTGGGAACCCAGCTGGCACAAACATTTTTAACGCCAACACTTTCAGTATTCTGCAAATACTTCCCTCCCCCATCCCATCGTTGCGTGACAATTCGTTCACTGTGATGCGTCTGTCAGCAGTCACCAATTCGTTAACTCTCTGCACATTGTCTGGAGTGTGTGCAGTACGGGGCCTGCCGCTGCGAGGACAATCCTCAATATTGCTGTGCTCACTTTCATCAAGTAACCTGCTTGCCCACCAACTAACTGTACTGCGATCGACAGCAGCATCTCCATACACCTTTTTCAACCTCTTGTGGATGTTTCCCACTGTCTCGTTTTCACAGCACAGGAATTCTATGACAGCACGTTGCTTCTGACGAACGTCAAGTATAGCAGCCACATTGAAGAAATGCTGTGATGGCGCCACTCACGGGAACAGGTTGAACTAAACTTCCTGGCAGATTAAAACTGTGTGCCCGACCGAGACTCGAACTCGGGACCTTTGCCTTTCGCGGGCAAGTGCTCTACCAACTGAGCTACCGAAGCACGACTCACGCCCGGTACTCACAGCTTTACTTCTGCCAGTACCTCGTCTCCTACCTTCCAAACTTTACAGAAGCTCTCCTGGTTGGTAGAGCACTTGCCCGCGAAAGGCAAAGGTCCCGAGTTCGAGTCTCGGTCGGGCACACAGTTTTAATCTGCCAGGAAGTTTCATATCAGCGCACACTCCGCTGCAGAGCGAAAATCTCATTCTGGAAACATCCCCCAGGCTGTGGCTAAGCCATGTCTCCGCAATATCCTTTCTTTCAGGAGTGCTAGTTCTGCAAGTTCGCAGGAGAGCTTCTGTAAAGTTTGGAAGGTAGGAGACGAGGTACTGGCAGAAGTAAAGCTGTGAGTACCGGGCGTGAGTCGTGCTTCGGTAGCTCAGTTGGTAGAGCACTTGCCCGCGAAAGGCAAAGGTCCCGAGTTCGAGTCTCGGTCGGGCACACAGTTTTAATCTGCCAGGAAGTTTCATATCAGCGCACACTCCGCTGCAGAGTGAAAATCTCATTCTGGAGGTTGAACTAAGTTTGAAAACAACCGGGAAGGATGTATCTACACACTGTAAAACTTTCACACATGCAGAATGAAAGCTGTATTTTTACAAAAATAGTGTGCATTTCTTTGGAGTGATCCTCGTATGTTGGGCGATCTGGGTGGCCAAATAATTTGCTCGAATTACCCAGAATGATCTTCAAACCTGTCGCGAACAACTGTGGCCTGTCATCGTTGTTTGGGAATGTGAAGTCCATGAATGGCCGAAAATGATCTCCAAGTAGCTGAACGTTAGCATTTCCAGTCAATGATCGGTTCAGTTAGACCAAAGGACGCAGTATATTCCATGTAAACACAGCCAAAACCATTATGGAGCCACCACCAGTTTGCGCAGTGCCTTGTTGACATCTTGGGTCCATGGCTTCGTGGAGTCTGCGCCATACTCGAATCCTACCATCAGCTTTTGCCAACTGAAAACGGGACTCGTCTGACCAGTGCACGGTTTTCCAGTCGTCTAGGATCCAATCGAAATGAAAACGAGAACAGGGAAAGCGCTGCAGGCAATGTCGTGCTGCTGGCAAAGTCACTCGTGTCGGTCGTCTGCTGAAATAGCCCATTAACGGCAAATCTCGCCGCACTGTCCTAACGGCTACTGACGTCATACGTCCCACATTGATTTCTGCGGTTATTTCACCCAGTGTTGCTTGTCTGGTAGCACTGACAACTCTACGCAAGCGCCGCTGCTCTCGGACGTTAAGTGAAGGCCGTCGACCACTGCGTTGTCCATGGTGAGAGGTAATGTCTGAAATGTGGTATTGTCGGCACGCTCTCTACACCGTGGGTAGTGGAATACTGCATTCCCTAACGATTTCCGAAATGGAATGTCCCTTGCGTCTAGCTGCAACTACAATTTCGCGTTCAAAGTCTGTTAGTTCCCGTTTGCGACCATAATCACGTCGGAAACATTTTCACATGAATCATCCGAATACAAATGACAGCTCCGCCAATGCACCACCCTTTTATACCTTGTGTATGCGTTACTATCGCCATTTGTATATGTGTATATCGCTATACCATGACTTTTCTCACCTCAATGTAAAGGGGAAGGGTGGACACACTTCATATTTATCAACACTGATATGTGTCTGATACGTTTGATCAAATAGTATACAGTACCGAGCTACACTGGAGAAGTGGCCAAGGACAGCTTACTTGTGCGCCAGGGCGTAGTCGCGCTCCAGCTCGGTTTGGCGCTTGTTTGCTCGTTCCAGCTGGCCGTCGGCCTCCTCCAGCTGCTGGCGATAAGTGTTGGCCATGTCCAGAGCCTTCTGAACCCTGTCGGTCAGCCTGTTCTTCTCTTCCCGCAGACGGCGCACCTCGGTCTTCAAAGATACCACGTCTGAGTCTTCACCTCGTTCCTGAATCTCCTGCAAGTAATTCATGTTGTCAGTTGCACTCGTCGCCGTAGAGATTTTTAGGAACTTAGCTTTGGCTGTGTTGGACTACGGTTTGTAGCGGAATGGGCCTTGGTCTTGATGGAAGATACTGATTGCCAGAAAATAAAGAAAAAGAAACAGGAGCCGCTGCTAGAAATGTGCAGAGCGTTCAGCACAGAGGTTACAAACTTTCAAGAGAGATAGAGTACACCTGGATGATGAAAAATTACATACCAACGCATGGTTGAAAACAAGTTCCTGGCGCAGTAGTGACGGCACAAAACGCAAGAAAGGTAAGACATGGACAAGGTGAGGCAACACTTTTATTATGTTTAGTACAGCAGAAATCGTGACAATTGCTGCACTCTGCCTTATCGCCTTTCTTATGTGATGGAGAGATGATTTCCATGCTCCAATCCTTAGGTATTTATTCCTTTATCCATATTTCCTTTATTAATTCATTAATAAAGGAGTTACAGAGTAACGCAGAGGTCATATCTCCCTGCTGCAGCCCACTCCACTCACGGAACTCTCCCGACAACTCTTCCTTTGTTCTGACCTTGCATACTGTTGCCTTCATGGTCATTTCGATCAACCTCACTAGTTTCAGTGGGATTTTAAAATCCTTCATACTTTGGAGAATTTTATTCCTGTCTATGCTGTCGTATGCTTGTTCAAAATCAATGTACAACTGATGTAGTTGCTTGTCATATTCATAAAATTTCTCTAGCACTTGTCCCAAAAAAAAAAGTCTGATCTAAAGATGGAAACTCTGTTGAAGTTCAAAGCGAAGCTTCGAGAAGACGGCTGGCGTATTTTGCTGAGTTATTTGGTGGAAAGGTGGGAGGGAACAGAAAGGAAACCTTGAATGAGAAAAAGGAGGAACTGAACTTGGAACTGGAATTAGAATAAGAAGTAGAGGAGCAGGAAGTCGAACCACCAGACTGAGAGGAAGTGAAGAACGCAGTTAAAAACTTAAAGAATAATGAAGCAGCAGGAGAAGATGGCATAGAGGTCGAATTATTAAAGTTTCGATAAAGAGAATATGCCATCTTCTCCTGCTGCTTCATTATTCTTTAAGTTTTTAACTGCGTTCTTCACTTCCTCTCAGTCTGGTGGTTCGACTTCCTGCTCCTCTACTTCTTATTCTAATTCCAGTTCCAAGTTCAGTTCCTCCTTTTTCTCATTCAAAGTTTCCTTTCTGTTCCCTCCCACCTTTCCACCAAATAACTCAGCAAAATACGCCAGCCGTCTTCTCGAAGCTTCGCTTTGAACTTCAACAGAGTTTCCATCTTTAGATCAGACTTTTTTTTTGGGACAAGTGCTAGAGAAATTTTATGAATATGACAAGCAACTACATCAGTTGTACATTGATTTTGAACAAGCATACGACAGCATAGACAGGAATAAAATTCTCCAAAGTATGAAGGATTTTAAAATCCCACTGAAACTAGTGAGGTTGATCGAAATGACCATGAAGGCAACAGTATGCAAGGTCAGAACAAAGGAAGAGTTGTCGGGAGAGTTCCGTGAGTGGAATGGGCTGCAGCAGGGAGATGTGACCTCTGCGTTACTCTGTAACTTCGCACTAGAGAAGATAATTCGGCAAATGCCAACAAAGCCAGGAGCAACGATATTTAACCAGCAGGTCCAAGTAGGACATATGATGATGACGTAGCATTAATTGCAAGGAATATCAAAGCCTTGAAGGATAATTTTGGAAGGAGCAGCTTGGAAGTTAAGACTGGTAGTTAATGTGGATAAAACAAAGTATAGAAAAGTTTAACTACCTAGGTTCGATAATAACAGAAGGTAATAGGGCAGCAGCAGAAATTCAGGAAAGGATAGCATGTGGAAACCGATGTTACTATTCCCTGCTGAATCTATTCAAGTCCAGAAATGTTAGTAGGATCACAAAAATCCAAACATTGTTCACTATATTAAGACCTATAGTAATGCATGAATCGGAAGACTGGGTGATGACCACGAAGGAGGAAGGCTGGTTTTTGAGATGGGAAAGGAAGATTTTGAGGAAGATATCTGGGGCGTTGAAAGAGGAAGGAAACTAGAGAATAAGGACAAATGCAGAACTACAGACACTTTATGGGAAATTGAATATTGTAGTTAAAACCAAGCAAGAATGAGATTGCCTGGACATTTAAAAAGAATGCCAGAAATTGGAAGTGTTAAGAAAGTGTTTATAGGAATGCTCGAAGGCAGAAGGAGATGAGGAAGACTCAAGAAAAAGTGGCTTGAAGATATGGAAGAGGACCTCAAAGCAATGGGAGTCAGACATTGGAGAAGGAAGGCGATGGATAGAAAAGAAGAGAGGCAAGTGACAAAGGAGGCCAAGGTTCTACAAGGACGTAAGTAAGTACAGTGGAAACCAACAAATAAAAACAAAAACAGGCAAAGATCGTCATCAAAGGAGGTGTTCGAAATTACAACCCCGGACCGTGATGCAGGTCTCACATCTTTGGCGCATGGAAGATCTAATGTTCTGGACGATAATGGGCTCGTCCTGGGATACCCCAGCAGCTGCCACCAGGAGTGCAACAATTTCCTTAGCACTATTAATGGGAGTTTCGTACACCAGTATCTTGACGTATCCCCATAGGAAGTAGTCAAGGCAAATGAGGCTTGGCGATCTCGCTGGCCAAGGCACTGGGCCACCCTGTCTGATCCAATATTTGCGATACGTTGCATTTAGGTGGGCAACGGCCTTGCCACAGTGGATACTCCGGTTCCCGTGAGATTACCGAAGTTAAGTGCTGTCGGGCGTGGCCGGCACTTGGATGGGTGACCGTCCAGCCGACATGCGCTGTTGCCATTTTTCGGGGTGCACTCAGCCTCGTGATGCGAATTGAGGAGCTACTAGACTGAATAGCAGCGGCTCCGGTCAAAGAAAACCATTATAATGGTCGGGAGAGCGGTGTGCTGACCACACGCCCCTCCTATCCGCATCCTCAGTTTGAGGATGACACGACTGTCGGATGGTCCCGATAGGCCACTTGTGGCCTGAAGACGGAGTGCATTTAGGCGGCGACACACATCAAGGTTGTAAAGTGAGGCCCGTCATGCTGAAACAGTGTGGTAGAACGCATCACAGTGGGTACGTATGCATCGTCCAATAGCCGCGGCAATACTTGCTCAAGAAAGATGAGATAGGCTGCACTTTAAAGTTGGGGCAACAAGTACGACGCGACGAAGTTGTCCCCGATATTGCCGGCCCACACATTGAATGAAAACTGTCTTTAGGATGCACGGATGTTTGTTGCGTATGAGATCTCCTCCGACCAGACATGGGTGTTATGTGCGTTGAACATTCCCTCGCTCATGAAAACCGCTCCGTCGGCGAACAAAATGGTGACTGGGAAACGGGCATTTGTTGTGTGCATGGGTGAGTGCCACCGTGCAGAGGCCACTCTTGGAGCAAAGTCGTCTTCGTCTTCGTGGTGCGTCTGGCACTGGTGAATGGACCATCATGGAGGATCCGCCAGATGCTGCTGTGAGAAATTCCGACGTGACTGTCTATTGCCCGCTTACTCGCACCGGCGAAAGTTCTGTACCAGCCCCAGCACAGTGTCCTCGCTGGCTACAGTTGTTACTGGCCGCTCACGTTGTTGTCTCCCCTAGCTGAAAGATCCCCTTTCGGACAATGTCTCCCCTAGCTGAAAGATCCCCTTTCGGACAATCTCCTGTGCGAGTGTGTAAAGAAGGTGAGACAGGGAGTTTGCCTCGTGCGGGAATGTTGAGCAAACAACCGCTGGGTGCCTCGCCTAGTGCAATTAGCGGCCCCATATGCTACGTGCATATCAGCGAGCTCCGTGTTCGTGTAACGTCCCATCCTACTTCAGCCCTGTCGGCCGGCGAAATGAAGCTTCACAGTGAGCGCCGACCGTAACGGAGGAGGAGGAGGAGGTTAGTGTTTAACGTCCCGTCGTCAACGAGGGCATTAGAGACGGAGCGTAAGCTCGGGTGAGGGAAGGATGGGGAAGGAAATCGGCCGTGCCCTTTCAAAGGAACCATCCCGGCATTTGCCTGAAACGATTTAGGGAAATCACGGAAAACCTAAATCAGGATGGCTGGAGACGGGATTGAACCGTCGTCCTCCCGAATGCGAGTCCAGTGTGTTAACCACTGCGCCACCTCGCTAGGTCCGACCGTAACGATCACGCATATGCTGCGTCATCTGAGGTTGCGGTGTTCATAGTGACGTCTACCGCATATTCCAACCAAAGCCTTCCCAGCATTTCAGCTGTATGAACGAGGAGAACAGGACAAATGCTATAACCCGATTTTTCAGAAACTTCGCTCAGTGGAAGAGGGGTCAAAGTAGGCAACACGTGTCTCGTCTTATCCGTAGGTACTCGACCGTTTCCGAGAAAACGACGGTCAAAGTTTTCTAGGTGCTTTATGTGCCTTTTAAGGAGTAAATAGTTCACTGAAGCTGTGGCGCAGTTCTAGCGTCACGACTTTACAGTTTCGTCTCTTTGTTCGAAAGCCGATTATTATTTTAATTTCTTTTTCATTTATCTACCCATGTATGTTACACACTACTAGACGAATGTTTCCAATGTACATTGAAATAAAGTCCTTATTCGTCTAGTAACTGTACACTATATAATCAAAAGTGTCCGGACACCTGGCTCCAAATGACTTACAAGTTCGTGGCGCCGTCTATCGGCAATGCTGGAATTCAACATGGTGTTGGTCCACCCTTAGCCTTGATGACAGCTTCCACTCTCGCAGGCATACGTTCAATCAGGTGCTGGAAGGTTTCTTGGGGAATAGCAGCCCAGTCTTCACGGAGTGCTGCGCTGGGGAAAGATACCGATGTCGGTCGGTAAGGCCTGGCACGAAGTCGGCTTTCCAAAACATCCCAAAGGTGTTCTATAGGGTTCAGGTCAGGACTCTGTGCAGACCAGTCCAATACATGGATGTTATTGTCGTGTAACCACTCCGTCACAGGCCGTGCATTATGAACAGGTGCTCGATCGTGTTGAAAGATGCACTCACCATCCCCGAGTTCCTCTTCAACAATGGGAAGCAAGCATGTGCTTAAAACGTCAATGCAGACCTGTGCTGTGATAGTGCCACGCTAAAACAACAAGGGGTGTAAGCCCCCTCCATGAAAAACACGACCACACCTTAACACAGCCGCCTCCGAATTTTACTGCTGCCACTACACACGATGACAGATGACGTTCACAGGACACTCGCCATACCCACACCCTGCCATTGGATCGCCACATTGTGTACCGTGATTCGTCACTCCACACAACGTTTTTCCACTGTTCAATCGTCCAATGTTTACACTCCTTACACCAAGCGAGGCGTCGTTTGTCATTTACCAGCGTGATGCGTGGCTTAAGCGCAGCCGC
The DNA here is from genome assembly GCF_021461395.2 of Schistocerca americana. Taxonomy (NCBI): domain Eukaryota; kingdom Metazoa; phylum Arthropoda; class Insecta; order Orthoptera; family Acrididae; genus Schistocerca; species Schistocerca americana. The sequence goes on from NC_060122.1 coordinate 700,594,249, forward strand.
TCGACCATGAAATCCAAGTTGTCTCACCTCCCGCCTAACTGTCATAGTACTTTCAGTGGATCCTGATGCAGTTTGGAAATCCTGTGTGATGGTCTGGATGGATGTCTGCCTATTACAGATTACGACCCTCTTTAACTGGTTCAAATGGCTCTGAGCACTATGGGACTTAACATCTATGGTCATCAGTCCCCTAGAACTTAGAACTACTTAAACCTAACTAACCTAAGGACAGCACACAACACCCCGCCATCACGAGGCAGAGAAAATCCCTGACCCCGCCGGGAATCGAACCCGGGAACCCGGGCGTGGGAAGCGAGAACGCCTCTTTAACTGTCAGCGGTCTCTGTCAGTCAATAGACGAGGTCGGCCTGTACGCTTTTATGCTGTACGTGTCCCTTCACGTTTCCACTTCACTATCATATCGGAAACAGTGGACCTAGGGATATTTAAGGGTGTGGAAATCTCGCATACAGACGTATGACAGAAGTGACACCCAATCACCTGACCATGTCGAAGTCTGTGAGTTCCGCGGAGCGCCCCATCCTGCTCTCTCACGATGTCCAACGACTATTGAAGTCGCTAATATGGAGTGCCTGGCAGTAGGTGGCAGCACAATGTACCTAATACGAAAAACGTGTGTTTTTGGGGATGCCCGAATACTTTTGATCACATAGTGTATGTCAGGTGAATGAATTTTGAAAAAATAAATGAATAAGATAATTGTTTGAAACTGTTTTTCGGTGAAATTCCTGCGGTGTACCATGATTCAAAATCAGCTGCACGCGCCAGTTTCTGATGAAGTGATCCATTATGCGTGGTTTTCCGCGAAATTATTTAAAAAAAGGTTCAAATGGCTCTGAGCACTATGGGCGCTATCTTCTGAGGTCATCAGTCCCCTAGAACTTAGAACTACGTAAATCTAACTAACTTAAGGACATCACGCACATCCATTCCCGAGGCAGGAGTCGAACCTCCGACCGTAGCGGTCACACGGTTCCACACTGTAGCGCCTAGAACCGCTCGGCCACTAAAGCCGGCGAAATTATTTCCAACGCGTGAAATCATCAGCAGTATTAACGAGATTTCTTTCCATAGTGAGATTCGCCTGCAGAAATGTCGCTGTGACAAATCTGTCTTCGAGCGATGCTCGGGGTGTTCAGAATTTATATGTTTCGAATGTTTCTACGATCGATGTCAACCAAGGGAATTCACCAAGTCTTCGTGAAGAATAAAAATAAAAATCAAATATATGAATTAAGATAAGAATTAATATAAAAATGTGAAAATTTAAAAAGAGTTTGACCCCTTCAAATATCATAAGCACATATATAATAAGTAAATAGCACTTACTGTGAAACCCAGGTGGAATTTTACAATTAATATGACGATCTCGTATCCACTAACTAGATAAGAAACATTTGCGTAGTAACCTTCTACGGACTTGAGTAGGTAAATGAACACAAAGTAAACAAATAAAAATATTAATCGAGTTTCGAGCGCGGGGCGCATAATTGAGAGCCTGCTAAGCAGCCACTGTGCCACTATTTCGGCTGAAGTAATCCCCCGCCAACAAGCTCATACACTACATCGAAAACGTTGATCTTTGATTTCCCAGAAAGGTTCTAGTATCTACGGATAATTCAAGACACGTGTTCACTGACTTTGACTCCTCTTCACAGAGCGAAGTTTCTGCGTTCTCCTCGTAAGCATAATGAACTGTTTTCTCACTCTGGTCGTGTGTCCTACCTTTCTTGTGTTTTGCGTCGTCACTACCGCCCAAGCACCATGCGTTGCTATGTGATTTTCCGTCGGCTAGGTTTATTCTCTCTCTCTCTCTCCTCAAAGTTTGGGACCGCTGTGCTAAACACCCCGCACATCTATGCGAGACGTAAAATAAGCTCATCGGACAAGATATTAGTCCCACGTTAAAAGAACACAGTGGTCACTTTGGAGGCTGTAGTTGTTGTAGAACTGGCAGCAGGCGCTCATGCAGCCCTCCGCCACTGACGCAGGTCATGGCAGCGAAGCGGAGTGAAAGTGTCAGTCCATTTTACGGAATCAACGCAGTGAAAGGAGTGGACGTGGAGACGCGACAGAACGGCTGAAAGGACTTACCGTGTCTAGATGTCCGAGGACCACACCTTGAATGAAGTTGTCCAATTTGCTGCTGCAACGACGTGAACTGCCTAAGGCGTCTACAAGGAATGGTGTACCACTCGCAGATATGTGACAATGCGTAAGAACAGTGGTCGGAAAAAAAATGACAAGCGGTTTCAAACCCGACAGTGACTGCTGCTGTCAGCAAATGCAGGTCCATATCAACCATATTCCGAGCGAACGTTGTGAAGGGAACTACATGCAATAGACATATTGAGTCGGGTACCCCGAAAATGGCCATTCTTCACAGCGGCGCATGAAGCATCGCGTCTTCAGTGGGCAGATAACTCAGCAACTGTGTAGTAGCTGTCTGGATGATTTACGGCGTCGACTGCACCAACGTTCTAATGAGGCGTTGTGTGAAGAGTGCCATTCAGGACGATTCTGTGATGTTTTGACGGTGTCTCTCTCACCAAGGCTTGGGACCACTCGTTCAGATTACTGCGGACATGACCAAGGATTTTCGAAAATTCTTGATGACCAATTGTTACCTTTCTTAGGTGCATCCATTCCTGCTTTGCTGAATGGTAGGACAACTGCCGATCTGCCCGTAAAAAACTATCGAGAACAGTCTCAGCTGTAGTTTCATCTACCATTTATTTTAAAAGCTACCGGTTTCAGCGATATAATACGCCATCATCAGACATCGAGATGTTGTCTTGTGCTAATGTTGCATGTGCATAAGCTGGTGCACAAATTGGTTATTTTTGCATACGACATCCATATGGCCGTCAATGGAATATTTAGCCGCGATCAACGATAGAGAGCCTGATGAAGGTATATTACATCGCTGAAACCAGCAGCCTGAAAGTAAATTGACACAGTCACATCGATTAAATATCTAGGCGTCATGTTGCAAAGCGATGTGAAGTAGAATGAGCACGTCAGGTTGGTCGAAAGGAAGGCTAATGCTCGACTTCATGTTATTGGGAGAATTTAGGGAAAGCGGAGCTCATCTGCAAAGGAGGCGGCTTTACAACACTAGTGCGACCCATTCTTGAGGAGTGTTCGAATATTTGAAATCCCGACCAGTTAGCATTAAAGGAATACATCGAACCAGTTCATAGGCGTGCTGCTACATTTGTTACCGGAAGATTCGATCAGAACGCAAGTATTAAGGAGATGCTTCGTGAAGTGAAATTGGAAATCCCTGGAGGGAAGACTGTCGGCTTAAAAAAAAATCTGCTTTAAAAAAAATCTGCTCAACAGATTAGGACCTCTATAGATAGCATGTGTTAGTTGTAAAAATTACTGCGTAATTTCACTAGTTCCAGAAACCTACTTGCGGAAAAAAATCGATCTCCCACTGTGTTTTGTGAGAGGTTCACTCTACAGAAATCTCTACTGGTTTTGCTAAGGTTTTTGCACTTCGCATAGTATGCTGAATAACAGAGAGCAAAGGAATTACCGCTTTGCAGGAAACAAATCCTGGATGAGCCCCCAATTGTAGGCTTTAAAAAAAAAATGATGTGACCCTCAACTACGTACCCTCAGACACAGAGTTGAAATATTAGAAGTTTTGGCTGGTTTAGTTGTGTAGGGGCTGAATACGTAGTTGCCACATCACAGGCCAAATACAGCTGAGTCTACAGTATACAATGTGAATATAAACATGAATCGAATGGTCGAAGGTTCCTATCACTCAGCAATTGCAAATTTTGAATGTAACATAGATATTTATAAATGAGAGATTGCAATTAAATAAAATCTGAAGGTACAAGTCGTTCAACGACTTTAAATGATGAGTACCGTAGCAGAAGTACCTTTAAGAATGCTTTTATTACTGCAAAACACTTATTGGTGTCGATGGTCCAGCAATTGAATAAAATATAAGTTGAATAACAGGGAAACAATAGATTCCTACTTCACGTAATTAGTTATGAGCAACAACGTAGCTCACGAGATATTCACTTCTAAACGCATACTTCTTCACTGCAGAAGCCACGGGAATCTCACAAGTGCACAAGTCGGCACTACGATACATTTCTATCTCCCGCGACCACGCGCAAACTGCTCAACACTCTCCAAGTATTTCCTGCGACCGTCCATTGCGCCTTCCCGTCCAGCTCTCCCCCATGTCCTCTGTCACCCGATGCTCCTCCCCCACTCTCATACAGTTTCTCCATTGACTTCGGTAGTCGCCTACCATAGTAACGAGCGCTGTGATTGGCTAGAGCGCTCCCGCCATGTCTCCAAGCCAAAACACACACACAAACATATTGAAACACGTACGAAATATTGAATTTACATTTAGATAACTTGAAATTAAATAAATATTCCTAGAGCTGGACCATAAACGCGCTCTAACACATATTATTAAATACAGAAAAAATTAAATAAACATATATCAATGGAATAGAAACAAAAGTAGGCCAGAAGCCTAATGTCTCTGTGCTTTCTAAAACACAATAAATATTTGACCAATTTCTTCATGAATAGTATATATCGGATATAAGCAAAGATATAGACGAATAGATATATTTATAAGCATGCTGCTACCGTTTTTTCGTGTAACTGTGGATTACCTATGGCCTGACGCAATCAATAGTAGTTGGCCACTTTGACCTCCAATAACTCATGTGTGTGTGTGAAATCTTATGGGACTTAACTGCTAAGGTCATCAGTCCCTAAGCTTACGCACTACTTAACCTAAATTATCCTAAGGACAAACACACACACCCATGCCCGAGGGAGGACTCGAACCTCCGCCGGGACCAGCCGCACAGTCCATGACTGCAGCGCCCTAGACCGCTCGGCTAATCCCACGAGGCAATAACTCATGTACAATTCAAGTTACATGCCTGTAATTCATACCAATTTGGGTTTACACTAATAGCTTTCTAAAGCCATGTCGATCGACAAAATCGGATGAACCGTTTATATTTTGGAAATTCATTGCTGGGTGTTACTTGTATATTTTACAGTCAGATACAAACTTTAAACTAATAAAGATATTGAAAATCTGATTACACCATCAGATTCGTCATGCACGTAATGGTAATGTACATATTTCTTTTTGAGGTATAATGATTCCTCTGGCTATTATTAATTTCTACATGAACTGTGAAATGTCTGCTATTATGGTTTCACAAAGTCCGCCATCTCTGGCACTCCCGACGTACAAATTTCCTTCAGTGACACAAAGCCCATTCATCGACACAGTGTCAATATGGAATTCCCAGCCACACGGTCGGCCTGGACCACGCGCTGGGGTTACCCCTCTTGCTCCAGCTAATGTTTGAAACCACGCGGTTGCTGACGAGCCCCGGCTTGCCGAGCAGCCTGTGCGGCCACGCCAACTCCGAACTAGAATATTTTCAGGGCGCCACAATTCGTCCATTACCTCACAAGACGACACTGTTTGCAAGAGGCACTATTGTGAAAATTTTGAGAACAGGCATTCGAGGTCGACTGCAAATCATTTGTACTGCCCACAACGTACATTATGCGTAAGGACCATGAGGGAAGATACAAGAAATTAGGGATCATACGGAGGCTTTTAGACACTAATTTTTTCCTTACTGTATTTGAGAGTGAAAAAGGGAAGGAAATGACTTGTAGTGGTGTGTGGTATCCTCCGTCATGCACCGTATGGTGTATTGTGCAACACTGAAGCGCCAAAGAAACTGGTACAGGCAAGTGTATTCAAATACAAAGATATGTAAACAGGCAGAATACGGCGCTGTGGTCGGCGACGCCTACATAAGACAACAAGTGTTTGCCACAGTTTTTAGATCGGATACTGTTGCTACAATGGCAGGTTATCAAAATTTAACTGAGTCTGAACGTGGTGCTTTAGTTGGCGCACGAGCGATGGGACACAGCATCTCTAAGGTACCGATGAAGTGGGTATTTTCCCGTACGACCATTTCACTAGTGTACCGCGAACATCAGGAATTCGATGAAACATCAGATCTCCGACATCGCTACGAAAGGAGAAAGATCCTGCAAGAACGGGACCAACAACAAGTGAAGAGAATCGAAAACGTGACAGAAGTGCAGCTCTGGCGCAAATAGCTACAGATTTCAAATCTGGCCCTTCAGCTAGTGTCGGCGTGCGAACCATTCAACGAAACATCATCGATATGAGCTTTTAGAGCCGAAGGCCTACTCGTGTACCCTTCATGACTGCACGACACAAAGCTTTACGCCTCACCTGGGCCCGTCGACACCAACATTGGACTGTTGATGACTGGAGACATTTTGCCTGGTTGGACGAGTCTCGTTTCAGATTGTATCGAGCGGTTGGACGTGTCCGGGTATGGAGACAACCTCATGAATCTACGGACCCTGCATGTCAGCAGGCGACTGTTCAAGCTGGTGGAGGCTCTGTAACGGTGTGGGGTGTGTGCAGTTGGAGTGATATGAGACCGCTGGTACGTCTAGATACGACTCTGACAGATGACACATAAGCATCCTGTCTGATTACCTACATCCATTCATGTCCATTGTGCAGTCCGATGGCCTTGGGCAATTGCAGCAGGACAATGCGACATCACACGTCCAGAATTGCTACAGAGTGGCTCCAGAAACACTCTTCTCATTTTAAGTACTTCCGCTGGCTGCCAAATTACCGAAACATGAACATTATTGAGCATATCTGTGGTGCCTTGCACTGTGCTGTTCGGAGGAGATCTGCACCCCTTACGGATTTATGGACAGCCCTGCAGGATTCATGGTGTCAGTACCCTCCAGCACTACTTCAGACATTAGACGAGTCCATGCCACGTCGTGTTGCGGCACTTCTCACGGGGGCCCTACACGATATTAGGAAGGTGTACCAGTTTCTTTGCCTCTTCAGTGTATATGTAGTTACAAAGAAATCCGTTGGTGTGTAGGTATCAGATACAAAGCAGCGGAACTTCGCACTGTAATGTCCAATATAACCGATCCAACGGTTTGGAAAATGTCAGATGCAAATGTGTGAACCTCCAGACATCAATGTGGTGATGCTCCATCTTGCTGAAATATGTAATCCGTGGTATCCATTTCACGCTGTGGCGTTAGTCATTGCTCAAGTATTTCCAGTTAATGTTTGTTGAAACAGCTCAATGATGAAATACTGAAGTTTCTTTTATAAGGTTGGTGCACAATTTTGTAGTCTTTTTCCATAAATTTAATAACTACAACAGATACAAATAGTAGAGACTTTATTCGTCAATAGTTTATTCTCCTTCACTATTTACAACTCTCTGCCAAGACTAGGATAACTTTTCGACTCCTCGACTGTAGAAATCATTCGATTTTGATGCGAAGAATTCATCCATCCATAATCGGAGCACATTTTCATCCGGAAGGAAGGCTGTTCGAGAGAGAGCGGACAAGGTGAAACTTTGAGGGCGCAAGATCAGTTGAACATGGTGGGTGCTGAATGACTTCGCAACCCTAATCCTGTATGGTGCCTTTTGTGAGTCTCGCAGTATGCGGACGAGGATATCGTGGAGTAACGTCGCTTCACGCAGTCTCCCTGGTCGCTGTTCTTGGACTGTGTCTGCAATAAGTCTCAGTTGTTGACAATAAATGTCAGCAGTTTCGGTTATACCTCAGGGAAGTAGTTCGTAGTACACCACAACTTCACTGTTCGACCAGATGCGCGCAGGTTGTTGTACGGGAAGTTGCTGCTATGTTTGGGCTCAAGCATTCCTTTCTTTTCCGTATGTTAACATAAATATACGATTTCTCGTCACCAGTAAGGATACAGGGTAGGAATAGTCGGCGTTTTCCTCGAGGCAATTGATGACGAGCAAGCAGAGATGCACATATGGCCACAAGCTGATTTGTGTGATTTTGGGTCAGAGTATGCAATACCCATACACCCGATTTTCTTAACCTTTCCCATTGCCTGGAAATGTCGCACGTTGGTGGAATGGTCACATTTAACAGTTCTCTAGTACACTGACGTGGGTCATTGTGGATAATGCGTTTAAACTATCTTCATAAAACACAGAAGGTCTTCCTGAACATGAAGAGTCACAAATGTTAAAACGATCCTCCTTAAAACGAGAAAACCATTTTCTTGCATTGCTCTGACCAACTCTGTCCAATGGCATTATCCCGATACACGGTACAAATGTTTCTGGCTGCCTGCGCTGCTGTCATCCGTCTACTGAACTCAGACAAAGAATATGCTGGAAATGTTCCGATTTCTTCTCTTGGCCCCTATTTTCTAGCATCTATAGCTCCACTCGCTACCCCCAAAAAAGATTTGTGCTAAGGTCTTATGGAAGCAACCTGCTGAGGTCATCGGTCCCTAAGCCTACACACTACTTAATTTACACTACTGGCCATTAAAATTGCTACACCACGAAGATGACGTGCTACAGACGCGAAATTTAACCGACAAGAAGAAGATGCTGTCATATGCAAATGATTAGCTTTTCAGAGCATTCGCACAAGGTTGGCGCCGGTGGAGACACCTACAATGTGCTGACATGAGGAAAGTTTCCAACCGATTTCTCATACACAAACAGCAGTTGACCGGCGTTGCCTAGTGAAACGTTGTTGTGATGCCTCGTGTAAGGAGGAGAAATGCGTACCATCACGTTTCCGACTTTGATAAATGTCGGATTGTAGCCTATCGCGATTGTGGTTTATCGTATCGCGACATTGCTGCTCGCGTTGATCGAGATCCAATGACTGTTAGCAGCATATGGAGTAGGTGGGTTCAGGTGGATAATACGGAACGCCGTGCTGGATCCCAACGGCGTCTTATCACTAGCAGTCGATATGACAGGCATTTTATCGGCATGGCTGTAACGGATCGTGCAGCCACATCTCGATCCCTGAGTCAGAAGATGGGGACGTTTGCAAGACAGCAACCATCTGCACGAACAGTTCGGCGACGTTTGCAACAGCATGGACTATCAGCTCGGAGACCATGGCTGCGGTTACCGTTGACGCTGCATCACAGACAGGAGCGCCTGCGATGGTGTACTCAACGACGAACCTGGGTGCACGAATGGCAAAACGTCATTTTTTCGGATGAACCCAGGTTCTGTTTACAGCATCATGATGGTCGCATCCGTGGTTGGCGACATCGCGGTGAAGGCACATTGGAAGCGTGTATTCGTCATCGCCATACTGGCGTATCACCCGGCGTGATGGTATGGGGTGCCATTGGTTACACGTCTCGATCACTTCTTGTTCGCAGTGACGGCACTTTGAAGAGTGGACGTTGCATTTCAGATGTGTTACGACCCGCGGCTCTACCCTTCATTCGATACCTGCGAAACCCTACATTTCAGCAAGATAATGCACGACCGCATGTTGCAGGTCCTGTAAGAGGCCTTTCTGGATACAGAAAATGTTCGACTACTGCCCTGGCCAGCACAATCTCCAGATCTCTCACCAATTGAAAACATCTGGTCGATGGTGGCCGAGCAACTGGCTCGTCACAATTCGCCAGTCACTACTCTTGATGAACTGTGGTATCGTGTTGAAGCTGCATGGGCAGCTGTACCTGTACACGCCATCCAAGCTCTGTTTGACTCAATGCCCAGGCGTATCAAGGCCGTTCTTACGGCCAGAGGTGGTTGTTCTGGGTACTGATTTCTCGGGATCTATGCACCGAAACTGCGTGAAAATGTAATCGCATGTGAGTTCTAGTATAATATATTTGTCCAATGAATACCCGTTTATCATCTGCATTTCTTCTTGCTGTAGCAATTTTAATGGCCAGTAGTGTAACTTAAACTAACTTACGCTATGGACAACACACACACCCATGCCCGAGGGAGGACTCGAAGCTCCGACGGGGGGTGAGCCGCATGGGCTGTGACAAGGCGCCTCACAACGCGCGGCTCCACTACTTCCAAATGACAGCATGTAAATACAAATAGCAACAGCGAACTATAAATCAAAAACTAAACTGAACTCCGCCCCAGGTCATGAAGGTCCAAAGGTACCGACCGGCCGCCGTGTCATCCTCAGACCACAGCCGTCACTGGATACAGATGTGGAGGGCTGTGCGTTTAGCACACCGCTCTCCCAGTCGTACGTCAGTTTACGAGACCTGAGCCGCTACTTCTCAGCCAAGTAGCTCCTCTGTTTGCCTCACATAGGCTGAGAGCACCCCGCTTGCCTACAGCGCTCGCAGACCGGATGGTCACCCATCCAAGTGCTAGCCCAGCCCGACAGCGCTTAAGTTCGGCGATCTGACGGGAACCGGTGTAACCATTGCTGCAAGGCCGTTGGCCATAAATAAAAAATGCCAATCGATAAATAAACTCATAGAGACCGGAATACCAACTTGCATAAAGCCGTCGGCACACGGACCGTGCATCCGAACGTTGAGCGTTGAGCGTGCCGAGTTTCTGACGTCATAGCATGCAATAGCACGTTCGGGAGTCCACCTACGTCACACGCACGTCGTTTCCCTTCAGTACAAGAGTTGTGAGGCGCAATATTGGTATTCATTTCAAGCCTATATGTATATATGCCGTTTCTGAGCACCAGCATATTGAGAATCACTGGAAAATCCTTTGTTAACTGTGTGATTCGTTCCAATAAAATAATGAGAAATATCATATTCGTGGCAAAAGAATTATTGTAACTTGCGTGTTATGAGAGTAGGCTATTTGAAGGCAGCGACACGCTGAACATCCATCAAAAACGTGTTGTTTTTGGTACAATTTGTTATTTGCCGGCACGGTATCTCAGCGTGTTCGGTCCCAGGGTTAGCTGCCCTCAGTAATAAAAAAAAACTAAGAATGAGATTTTCACTCTGCAGCGGAGTGTGCGCTGATATGAAACTTCCTGGCAGATTAAAACTGTGTGCCCGACCGAGACTCGAACTCGGGACCTTGCCCGCGAAAGGCAAAGGTCCCGAGTTCGAGTCTCGGTCGGGCACACAGTTTTAATCTGCCAGGAAGTTTAAAAAAAAAACTAAGTTAATCGATCACCAACGAACTTAAACGGATGTCTTACGATGTCCGCCTCGAGGAGATGCAACGAACAAAAGCAAACAAAATGAGATTAAAAAAAAAGAAAAAGGTTAATAAGTAGCGTCACTGTCCATCAATCAGTTGTTCGTCGGGGCGGCGGTTCGCGTCTTGATTTTTCCAAAAAAATTTTCCTAACATTCGTGTTTTTATTAGGTTAATATAAGTATATACTATAATATTTGATTTTATGTGAATATAAGTTCACCTTTTTTTGAGGGGTGACTTTGTTCGATTGGCTTAATCTACAGGACAGCTTGCGCTACTTGTATAAAGATATTTTACTCCTTTTTCTGCTACTGGGTAGGAACAGTGTTCAAGTAAGACTGACCTTGGGGTTTTACTAAAATGTGGGAATAATGAAATAATGTTTATCTTATGCGGAGAAGTATTCCAAATTTGTACCGCACTGTTTGTAATGGAATTTTATAAGCCTGTGTCCTTATTGATTGGACATGGCACTTTCCTTTTCGTGGACGATGGAGGAAATGTGCGTTTTAATAGAGCTAACGTGCGAATTTTACGCGCGCCCGTTGAGTAAACAGTGTGATTTACGAACTAGAAAGATCCCTCAACTGCCGCTGGAGTCCGTTGCGATCGCATATACCACGTTGGGGCCCACGTACCGTGTGCACAAGTCGCATCGTTCCTGTGCGTTCAGCAGCACGTTGAACTTGGCACGCTCAACGTTAACGTTCGACAGCACGGTCCGTGTGCCGACGGCTTAAGGAAAACGCTACGCACTTATGCACCAACCTAGTACGTCCTCTCTAAATGTTATCGCCGTATCGCTGTGCAATGAATTGATCTGGAATTGTCCTGAACACAACATCCTGAGCGGCGTGCGCCGCGTACCTGTAGCGTGTGCTGGAGGGCGTCCACCTGGTCCCTCAGAGACACGATGGCGGCGGCTGCCAGGTCGGACTCCGGGCCCAGACCGGTGGCGGCGGCGGCGCCGGGCAGCAGGTAGCGGAAGTGACGCCACTGTTTCTGGCGGTAGCTCTCCTGCAGCGCCTGCAGCTGCGCCTCCACCTCGGCCAGACGACCTTCCGCCCTCGCCGTCGCCGTCGCCGTCTGTCGTGGGCATGACAACAGCACAGCGATGGCATTGCTCAATTTGTAATGCAAATAGTAGAAGAGAAATCACGAATCGACCACCACAAGGTGCACTGCTGTTTCTCACGTCTGAGGGCTAAGCTTGATGTTTCGATTATGAACCTGAAAAAACACAATCGGGTTCCATTAAACATTGTGATGATGTGTGCTGTGACCATCGACTCAGAGAACGAGACTGTTTACTCACTCACTGATGCATTAGCTCCATACTTAACAATCATATACAACCGTTCGCTCGACGAAAGACCGTACCCAAAGACTGGAAAGCTGAACAAGTCACACCAATATTCAAGAAAGGTAGTAGGAATAATCCACTAAATTACAGGCCCATATCGTTAACGTCGATATGCAGCAGGATTCTGGAACATATATTGTGTTCGCACATTATAAATTACCTCGAAGAAAAGGGACTACTGACACACAGTCAACCTGGGTTTAGAAAACATCTTTCTTGTAAAACACAACTAGCTCTTTATTCGCATGAAGTGTTAAGTGCCATTGAAAAGGGATTTCAGATCGATTCCGTATTCCTGATTTCCGGAAGGTTTTTGACACTGTACCACACAAGCGGCTCGTGCTGAAATTGCGTCTCAGTTATGTGACTGGATTTGCGATTTCCTATCACAGAGGCCACAGTTCGTAGTAACTGACGGAAAGTCATCGAGTAAAACAAAAGTGATTTCTGGCGTTCCGCAAGGTAGTGTTATAGGCCCTTTGCTGTTCCTTATCTATATAAACGACTTGGGAGACAATCTGAGCAGCCGTCTTCGGTTGTTTGCAGATGACGCTGTGGTTTAGCGACTAATGAAGTCATGGGAAGATCAAAACAAACCGCAAAACGATTTAGAAAAGATATTTGAATGGTGTAAAAAGTGGCAGTTGACCCTAAATAACGAAAAGTGTGATGCCATCCACGTGAGTGCTAAAAGGTACTCGTTAAACTTCGGTTACACCATAAATCAGTCTAATCTAAAAGCCGTAAATTCAGCTACATACTTAGGTATTACAATCACGAACAACTTAAATTGGAAAGAACACATACAAAATGTTGTGGGGAAGGCTAACCAAAGGGTGCGTTTTATTGGCAGGACACTTAGAAAATGTGAGAGACCTACTAAGGAGACTGCCTACACTACGCTTGTCCGTCCTCTTTTAGAATACTGCTGCACGGTGTGGGATCCTTACCAGGTACTACTGACGGAGTAAAAGTTCAAAGAAGGGCAGCACGTTTTGTATTATCGCGAAATATGGGAGAGAGTGACACAGAAATGATAGAGGGTTTGGAATGGACATCATTAAAAGGAAGGCGTTTCTCGTAGCGACGGAATCTTCTCAGGAAATCCCAGTCACCAACTTTCTCCTCCGAATGCGAAAGTATTTTGTTGACACCGACCTACATAGGGAGAAACGATCACCACGATAAAATAAGGGGAAGCAGAGCTCGTACGGAAAGATGTAGGTGTTCGTTCTTTCCGCGCTGTACGAGATTGGAATAATAGAGAATTGTGAAGGTTGTACAAGAACCCTCTGCCAGGCACTTAAATGTGATTTGCAGAGTATCCATGTAGATGCAGATGTAGTTGTAGAACTGGCGGCGCAACATACGGGCAGCAGAAGACCTTCTTCGCCTCGTCACTTTACTGGGCGTGATCTTTTGGTCTCTGGTGCGGAATACAGCTGCCCGCACCGTGACAGCAACCCAGTCTACATACTTGCAATGTTCTGAATGTTCCTGACAGCTGCCTTGCATATCAGTAGTTTTGTTGTGGTGTCTCGCTTCCCACGCCCGGGTTCCCGGGTTCGATTCCCGGCGGGGTCAGGGATTTTCTCTGCCTCGTGATGGCTGGGTGTTGTGTGATGTCCTTAGGTTAGTTACGTTTAAGTAGTTCTAAGTTCTAGGGGACTGATGACCATAGATGTTAAGTCCCATAGTGCTCAGAGCCATTTTGTTGTGGTGACTGACGGCTAGTAAGTAAGCTACTGTAATCTCTTAGGCTTTCTGGGCGACTCGTTTTCATCTCGTTGAGTTCGGGTGATCTGACGGTGGTCCGCATCTTACCAACAACGTATTTCGAGGCCGTAAGTCGACGTCTTCATCAGGTATTCGCCGCGACTGCCTCAGGGAACACTTGATAAAGACGCCGAGTTACAGCGTCGAAATATCGTTTTGGGAAGACGCGGACCGCCGTCAGAACACCCGATCTCAACGAGACGTTCGTGCAATAACATCAGCTGCCGTCGCGTGCCTACCTGTTCGGCTAAGCATAACTCGTAATGTGCGTCCCACTCTCCAACTCTTCACCTCCCTACCTGTCCCAACGCACGATACAACGGTAATGCAGCGTTGCTATCGAGCAGTGCGTACAGAGGGGCATGGGTAGGAGCGTGCGTCTATGCATCGTGCTACTGATGTAGCTGTACATTATACACAATGTACATGATCTAACAAACAGAGTGGAAGTATAGATTACTGACTGGATAAGTCAGTTACAGCATTGTCAGAAATATGATAAAGATCAAAAGTCAAAGAGTAAATAACTCTTAACCACCCGGCTAACCGTGCGGTCTAATGCGCTGCTTCCCGAGCAGGAAGGAGCGCCTGGTCCCCGGCACAAATCCGCCCGGCGGATTAGTGTCGAGGTCCGGTGTGTCGGCCAGCCTGTGGATGGTTTTTAAGGCGGTTTTCCATCTACATCGGCGAATGCGGGCTGGTTCCCCTTATTCCCCCTCAGTTACACTGTGTTGGCGATTGCTGCGCAAACACCGTTTCCACGTACGCGTACACCACAAATACTCGACCACGCAAACATTTGGGGTTGCAATCTGAAGTTTTCCCGGCGTATTTCCAATTTGAACAGCTCTCGAGTATCCGACCGGGTAGCGTCGTAATTTCTCCACAGTATTTCGGCAGACGTACACGCTGCTATCCTCAGGTGGTTCCTGACGAATGCTGTGCTGTTCCTCTCGGCGCCCTATATGTACTAGCCGTTACCCCCTCTACCGTTCCTCTCCTGGTGTCTTCGGTGCGGCCGGCGCGGCGGCTGCTGGAGGTGGTGGTGGAAGCGGCGCCTGGATCTGAACTGGGGTCTGCAGTCTCCCTGCTGCCGCCGTCGGGGGCGGTCCTCGATCTCTGGGACCGCATCTTTCTCTCCAGGCTGAGAGCAGGGTTCCAAGCCTAAGTTGAAGGTTGCTGTCTTTATTAATTAGATCGTCCTGCAGTCGGATTTCGATGGTCTCATTTGTAACGCAGTCCCGGAAGTAGGAGGATTGACAGAGTATTTTTGTTTTTTCATAGTCCATAGTATGGCCAGTCTTTATACAATGGTCAGCCACTTCTGATTTAGTAGCCTGGCGTAATTCGGTATGAGGCTTGTGTTCGCGGCACCTCTCTCCTACAGTCCGGACTGTCTCCTCAATGTATGATTTTCTGCACTGACAGGGAATTTGATAAACGCCTGTTTTCCGAAGGCCTAGGTCATCTTTCACTGAACCCAGTAGACTCAAGGTTTTTGCAGGGGGTCGGAATACACATTTCACATTGTGTTTCCCCAGGATTCTACTGATTTTTCTTGAGGTGTTTCCGACAAACAGAATGCACGCCAATGACTTGTGTTCTTCTGTTTTTTCTCCTTGTTCTCTTGGCGCAGTCTGTCTGAGTGCGTGTTTATTTGCTTCTGGTTGTACCCATTTTCCCTGTCAGTGCGGAAAATCATACACTGAGGAGACAGTCCGCACTGTAGGAGAGAGGTGCCGCGAACACAAGCCTCATACCGGATTATGCCAGGCCACTAAATCAGAAGTGGCTGACCATTGTATAAAGACTGGCCATACTATGGACTATGAAAAAACGAAAATACTCTGTCAATCCTCCTACTTCTGGGACTACGTTACTAAAGAGGCCATCGAAATCCGACTGCAGGACGATCTAATTAATAAAGACAGCAACCTTCAACTTAGTCAGGCTTGGAACCCTGCTCTCAGCCTGGAGAGAAAGATGCGGTCCCAGAGATCGAGGACCGCCCCCGACAGCGGCAGCAGGGAGACTGCAGACCCCAGTTCAGACCCAGGCGCCGCTTCCACCACCACCTCCAGTAGCCGCCGCGCCGGCCGCACCGAAGACACCTGGAGAGGAAAGGTGGAGGGGGTAAGGGCTAGTATATATAGGGCGCCGAGAGGAACAGCACAGCATTCGCCAGGAACCACCTGAGGATGGCAGCGTGTACGTCTGCCGAAATATTGTGAAGAAATTACGACGCTACCCGGTCGGATACACGAGAACTGTTCAATTTGGGGTAGCACTCGTCTGATATGAGAAATCCCGGGGGGGTCCACTGGGTGCAGAACCGCACAATAACCCTTGGTTCGGTATGGGGCGGCGGTGGGGCGGGTCAACTGCTGTGCCCTGTTGTGGGGTTATTAACCACTGAGGCCTACGGCGGGACGAGGCCTCTCGGTCGTTTCTAGGTCCACGGTTTAAAACAATACAATACAAATAACTCTTTCAAAGAGTAAATATTTTTTCAAAATTCCCGTTATATTCTTCAAATCAATATGTATCTTGTACTACGCACTTTAGAAAGTCGCCTATGGCCTTCCTGAGGGATCAAGCTGTCTCCGTACCAAATTTCGTTGAAATCGGTTCAGCTGGTTAGTCGTGAGAAAGTGACACAAAGTTATTTTCGCATTTGTAATAATAGTGTGGATAAACTTTCAGTTACGTTACCGGTATCTTTTCTTTTCCGTGATTCGAATTTGGTGAAATAAAGCCTACAAGGTGTCCCAAGTCATGCTCAAGTTACCTGTGAAAACACTGCGAAAGAGATTACCGTGTTCAAACAGACAACTACAGTGATTTTAGATAAAACTTCAGTCATGATATCTTTTTTCTCAATGATCGAATTTTGATGAAATAAAACATATACGGCGCTCCAAGCGATGCTCAAATTACCTTCAAAAATTCCATGATAATTCGTCTAGTAGTTCTGGGGAGGCGTGTTCAAAGAGACAGACAGTGGCGACAGTTTTAGACATTCAGTGCTAGTATAGATGCGCCGACTACCTTCTTGTTGACAAGCTAGGCTGCGAGCGTGGGTTATGTTTGTAGTTTGACTCGATTCAAAAAGTGGTTCAAATGGCTCTAAACAGCATGGGACTTAACATCTGATGTCATCAGTCCCCTAGACTTAGAACTACTTAAACCTAACTAACCTAAGGACATCACACACATCCATGCCCGAGGCAGGATTCGAACCTGCGACCGTAGCAGCCGGGGGGTTCTGGACTGACTCGATTCCTCATAGCAGCAAGACTGACTTGAGCTTTATTTACAGACTTAACAATGTATCTCTGTGCTCATTCATTGGATAATTGTCACCAGCCAGAAGATTGTATTGTGCACCGAACTCTCAATCTGTACCGAACTAGTAACCAGTGTTTTTGTTCAAGTAAAAGGATTGGAAGCACATTTCCTACAGTGCTTATTCACACTTCAATGCGACACATTTTATCCCAACGATGGATAACTTAGCAGGAGTCTTGGTTGTAGAAGCTGTAACGCCCCCTATTAATTTTAACGTTTATTTTCGGAACTCGGACGAATGAAATGGGTGGCGACTACACCCAGATACGAAGACGGATACTGAATTTTGACCGCGTTTCTGAGCCGACACTGTGCTTACAGGGATCTGTTAGTACTGGACTGATAAAATTCATTTAACTGAAGCATACTTTATTTATTTCTGAAACAAGTATTCGGTACCTAGCCTGTTTCACACCTTGGGCTACGCTACAGATCAGTTTGTCGCCACAGCTGGTTTTTTCCCAGTCACATTCGTTGGCTTCGCTAATTCATGGCCAAACTGTCACATCCTAACCCAGTCTAGACCTCGGGCTACGCTACAGATTAATCCACCACAGTTACATTTTGCTTCTACTCACATTTGTTGGCTTCGCCATTTAACGACCAAACTGTCACAGTTCAACCTTATGTAGACATCGGGCTACACTACAGATCAACGCATCGCATCT
This sequence comes from Schistocerca americana, assembly GCF_021461395.2. Classification (NCBI taxonomy): domain Eukaryota; kingdom Metazoa; phylum Arthropoda; class Insecta; order Orthoptera; family Acrididae; genus Schistocerca; species Schistocerca americana. Next base: position 700,612,488 of record NC_060122.1, read on the forward strand.
AGATCAATTCTGCAAGTTCCTACACTTACCGAAAGTGGCGCTACTTTTGCCGGTCTGCACGTAAGAAGTGCTACTACAGCCCCCAGCTAACGTTGTTAATTCTCCTTTGTTCCATAGTAATACCTAAGTTTAGCCAAGCTTCTGAAATGTGGCGCTACTTAATAATGCTGAAGACTTGATGGGTAGATCGGGTAAGTAATGAGGAGCTGCAATCGAAATAGAGAGAAAAGAAATTTATGACAAATCTTAGCTAAAACACGAGGTCAGTTGGTAGGACAAGAGGACTCAAGGAAAAATAGATTCGGGAAGGGAAAGATGCGTGGGCAAGTGGATATAGGCTGCAGTAGTTACGCAAATTTGAAAAAACTTCGTAAGAGAGACTAGCGTGAAGAGGTGTATCCAGCCAGTATTTGTACTGAAGATCACGAGCCTGCTCGTAGACTCCGAACGTTATGTTACGCCTTTAAATATTATGACGAATCAGCCCCGCAGCCCACCCCCACGAGCCTACGGGCAAATAGTGTGCTAGACAGTGGCGTACCTGGTCCTCAGCAGCGTCCGTCTTGTCTGCAGCTCCCCCTGATGCTTCCGTCTTGCCGTCCTCTAATGGTTTCTTCCGCAGTTGATTGTTCTCGGTGACTTTTGCATCCTTTTGAGACCGACACTTTTTTATGGATTGGGTGGACTTACTTTTTGGCTTTGAAATCGCATGAGATTCTGATTTGCACTCACAAGTACTTTTTCTGTCCATTTTGACCCGTGTCTGCCTCAGTGGAATGGACTTTGTTATTGTTACGCGTTACCATGGATTCTGCTGTTGGTTTTCAGCTGTCTGAATCCGCTACCATGTCACCAAGAAAATGACTTTTCTGCGTACACATAATCACTCGAAGCTGATACGCAGAACGTTTAGCAGAAGAAATTTATCTCAGTTACATGTGCAAATCGCTAATTCTGCTGTTGAAATACACATTTTTTCCCAAAAATACAAGTGACAAAGCTACAGTGCGCTCGAAAAACTTAAGGAATTCAATTTCGAGCAGCAATTTTTGTTTGTTCAAATATGTAAATCACTGGAAAAATGCTATTTGATCAAATTCTCGTTCGGTTTCTTTATGAAATAACTCATAAAATAACGATTTTCCTTTGTTTACATTTTACATTACGTGTTTCTGGAACTGATTCCGATTTTGAAATGCGCACTTGCAAGTTCCGTGCAGAATATAAGCAAAGAGGACGTTGTGTCGGTAGTCGAAACAGTTGTTTTACAGACGCGAGATTTTACCATCAATTTCTAATGGACTTATCGTTGGTTTGGACATAAATTATCTTTTTAATGCGTGCTGTGTGTGAGAAACAAAATACTGTCTCTTCGGTATCGGCGTTAATTGTAACGTTACGTGTTTTAATAGACCTTTCATTTCGAAATGTGGAGGACATTGCAGGTTTTGATGTTGCACCAGATTTACAAGATATTTTTGAAGAGAGCGTACTGAAAGTGAAATTCTTCCCTTGCGTTTCACTGTGCAAAAAATTGGCTGAGGAACTTACGCATTCTACCACTACTATTTCCTGTTTCGTTTTGTAGTGGTGGGGATTTTTTTGTTTAATAGGTTAATCGTTATCTTTGAATTATTGTATGTGACACTATGCGGAAATACTCAGCTGCTACTGGTACATACTGCTGAATATCCTATAACTGTAAATATAATTTCTGTAGTAACGTATGTAATGGCTTCGAGCTGTCCTGTTTAGATGCATTCGACTTTGTTTTAGTTATGTACTAAACCGACCGTGATAGCTTACCGTACCTCCGTTCAGCATGCTTTCTGAGAATTGTTTATGTTTTATGTAATCTGAAGGTGGAGGGGGAGAAAGGAAAGGCAAGGAGCTATTCATGTCAGCTGCATCGGGGCTTTACGCGGAATCAGCGGTGACGAGTGAAATGTGTACCGGACCTGGATTCGAAACCAGCATCAAAGGGCGTCCCGTTCCGACTCTCCAGGAACCAAGGGAGCGTAGGGAACGTGGAGTAGAGGTGCAATGAACATCAATGGTTTATTTAATTATTTCCTTTTTCTATTTTTAAGTTACTTTAATACCACCGAGAATAGCGGGAAACCTGCGTGGCGAGGAGGAGGGCGCAACCAGACGTCAGACTCATGGAGACTATCGACGTATAATTTTTCCTTGAAGAACATTCCTTGAAGAACATTCCAGTTCTAAGAGTGGAAGAGGAGGGAATCAACTCTTCATGACAGGAACACCCCAGTTCTGGGGTGGGTTAGGGAAGACACTGCAAAGGAAATTGGAGAAAAATCGTCTGTATTTTGAGTCGGGGACAACTGCACACTGTCGTTCATTAAGGAACTGCCAATCATCAAGGATACTTTTCTCGCCATCAGCAAACAAGTAGTGAGCTACGTGTCCTCTAATCCACTTCACGGATTTCGTTTTCGCTTACCGGAAGTATCCCGCGTTCGGAAAGAAGAGCAGTTGAGTAGGTATCCGATAAGGAGCCTTACGGGTAAGTAGGAACAACTTCCGTCGCACCAGTAACCAGACATCTCTTCCCGATCTGCACAGAACATCACAGGCGACGTACATCGGAGCGTCTGCGAGGTGAATCCAGTGTAGGCGCGGCCGGCATACTTCCTTCCCAACTGACAGTAAGGTACGATGCAGATTTGACGCCAGTGTCAGCTTAAGGAGCTGTAACGTTCCCTGGCAAACTCACACATTAACAAACTGAAATTTATTTGTACCATATACGCCACTCTGAGCAATTTGTATATAATGTAATTATTTAACAAAAATATTATTGAATTTTGTGTAAAAGACATTTGTTATTATTGTAATATTTTTTGTAGTAATATTCTCTCTGTATTTAGGATGGTAATATTTCTATATTAAATATGTAATTGCGAAATGTGTCAATATCTGAGATAACAGAGATGTGAAATTCAGCCAGAGGGAAATAATGTCGCGAAATTACAAGGAAATGTTAATAGTCAGCAATACTATAAAAGCACAATGCACTATGTATTCTTTGGTCTTCCTCGTTTAGAGCTGAAAGCGGTAGGAAGCTGTGTCGATGTATTTGGTGAATGGGTAGACGTCATTTGTCTGTATCTAGATTTAGCCGCCATTGAAGGGGAAATTACGAGCATATGTGAGTTGAATAATTGTTATGGTAAAAATATATTAAAATTTATAGAAAGTGTGTATTATTAATGTAAATTAGCTTGCCCTTGTCATCTATAATATTTCTTTAAAGAGTTACCAGCATTTTTTTAGCGGTGTTGCTGGGCTGTGCCGCGACCGATCGATTTGCAGCGGCGGCACATTTAAAAAATTGTTCCGCTAAAGGAAAAATCAACCAAACCCGTAAATCGGGAACAGATAGATGAACATTAACAGTGAACTAAGAGAATGTTCTTCTTTTACAGCGATCCAGAGACTGACTGAGTGTTAGGAGATTTTAAAAAAATAGTTACACATTTGTGCATTCTTAGACGGATAGTTAACATTGAAATTTAACAATTTTGGTTCTTTCAAATAACTTTAATGTATAGCGAAGTAGGTTTGATCAGTGATAATTAAATGTCGGCTTGGTAATAATTAACCATTTTCTGCTAATAGTGATAATCTTGTGTTCAAAAGCTAACGCCGGGGAAGAATTCAGTTGAAATATTTAACAAAAAATCCACTGCATTTAGAAAATGTGTGCCAAGGCCGGATGATGTAAAGAATTTAATTTTCAACCAAATATTCTTAATCAGTTAATATGAGTTCACGTAATTTTTAAATGTACGTAATTCTTTTGAAAGTGAAAATTTTTATTACCACACGTAAATAAGAGAGAGGTTCTACAACAAAGTTCGCATGCAAAGAAAGTAAGGTAAAGAAAATTAACTTAAAAGCAAATTTATAATTCTTTAACGAAATTTTTCATAGCGATTTCGTTGAATTGGCGCCCAACGTGGGGCTCGAATATGCAGTGGCCGCTAAATACCCATGAGATAACTAGGGAATTATTATAGTCGAACTTTGTTGGAGAACATTTAATAATTTTTCCATGTATTGTATGTATTGCATAACCAATATTGTGTGGTAATACCTGTATATGATTTTTTGCATGAGAACACTATATACCTAGAGGCAAGCTGAAGAAGAGAGCTCATTATTTCGAAAAATTAATTACCTACCACAACATCAGGGGGCAGCTGCACCCAAGATAGATCACCAAAAGGTAAAGCTACAGTGTAGTTGTCCTGTGGGTAGTAAAGTAGCCTCAGTGCAGTGTTCTCGGATCATTAGTGGTGTGCTTGTTGTTAGTGCTTTGTTTTAAAATAACAGGACATTTGAGTAGTTAGTCATTGTAGTATATAATAAGTGTGTTTTAACAAATGACCATTTCTTGTGTGATCATGTCAGTGAAACCTGAGTGTTAGGATATTTAGTTCAGATTTTATTTCTTTTGTTTACTATGGTTAGATTGCGTAGTCAGAAGGATATCAACATGGATAATGAACAACAGTCAGTAAGTAGTGATACCGAGTTAGAAGGTGGGACACAAAGTAATGTTAGTGACGTAGTTCAGGAAGTACAATGTGAGAATCTGGGGGCAGAAGGGCAAGAAATGTTGCCACTGCTACCCAGTGATTCAGTTGATAGCGGAAATAATGTGCCACCCGCAAGCACTGGACACGGACCAGAGAGTGGTGAGGTGTCAGAAGTGCAATCATTAAGAGTTATGTTCGAGCGCATGCTCAATTTCCAGGCTGAATTTGTACGTATGCAAGCAGAGCCTGATAGAGAACGTGATGCTGAACAAGCAGAGCGTGATAGAGAACGTGATGCTGAACAAGCAAATCGTGACCAGAGATTGGTAGCTGAATTTGCCCGTATGCAAGCAGAACGCGAAAGAGAACGTGATGCTAAACAAGCAGAGCGTGACCGACGCCTGCATGAGAGAGACTAGCAGTTAATGCAATCTTTGGAAGCTATGCAAAGTGAGATAGTTAGTTTGAAACAAAACTATGAAACCATACCCAAAACGGTGCAAGAATTATGCGAAAGAGTAGATAGTATCCAAGTGGCTAACGCCAGTATCGTAGAGGAAATCAGTGTACTGACCAACAGGGCGGAACAATTAGAGATTGACACAAATCAAGTAATTGAGCACAAAGTGTCCGAACAAGTGCACAAAATGGAAAGCGAATTTAAAAAGGAAATAGACGAGAAAGTGCACACCGCGATTGAAGCCAAAGATGTGGGCTCAAATGCGGAAGTGCAGAACCTTAAAAAAGCGGTACACACTGACATTCCGCTGTGGCAGCGGAGTATCAACCGTCGTCTTGCCTAGATAGAAGTTAGCTTGCGGCATAACGACTCACAGCTGTGTGTCACGCCAACCAGGTCCAACAATGTTAGGTATATAAATATAGCAGTAAAAAATCGCGACTGCGAGACAGAACAGGCAACCAATGTAAGCGAAACAAATAAATGTCATTCCAAAGTAGTGATTGAAGAAAGCCTGATTAGAAACCAACAGTTTCAGACCTTTACAACGGAGAAGAAATCTGTTCACCCTGTAGTGTTTATCAAGGGATTTAGAAACATTTTGCCTAGCGTTTGGAGTCATACACAGAAAATACAGTTCGTTATCTCTTACATACAAGGAGATGCTGCATTATGGGCAACCGAAGCAGCTGACAGTTGCGATACATATGAGCAATTTGAAAAGGCATTCTTGGCCAAATATTGGTCAACATGTATTCAGGAGAGATTACGGAAGGAGGTATATAATCCAGAGCCGTATTCTCCACGATTAGGCAATTTGCGAAAATATTTTGAGAAGTACATTAATAAGACCCGTTATTGGGACGAGCAGATTTCATCCCGGGATTTGATCAGACTTTTGAAATCACACTTGCCGATACACGTAAAGGAAAAACTTATACACGTGCCCGAAAACGATATGGAACATTTTTTGTCTGTTCTGGACTCAATTGACCTGATTCAGGAGGATGTTAAGGCAGCCTCTGAACAGGCTAGAAGTAACGGAAACGGTTACAGAAATGGTCGAAATAACACGCCTCCACCAAATAATGGAAACGGCGGAGGTAACAATAGGAGACAAGATTATGTACAAAACGGGAATAGAGGTAGAGACCGGAACGGCAATAGTCCGCCGGTGAATAACGACCGGAAAAGGAGGTCAGATGACCGATATGAAACAGGCCCACCAAGCAATAGTAGATGGAAAAATGCCAGGGGGCCGTGGAACACTAATACTTATAATGATGCAAACCGAACATGGCCACAGAACCAGAGGCCCAGTCCGGACCGGCAAAACAGTGAAAGATATGACAATAACCGACCGCCACCACAAAATGCGCCAATTGCGCAACCGTGGCGGCCGACGCAACACAACTTACACATAGTGGAGGTCAGTGACACAGAGCAGCCACACCCATCCACCAGCAATAATCCAACAAACTAAATTCAGCCGAGATACGCTCTCCATCGTCGGCTGAGGTTTGGAGTGAGAGCAGCCCGACACAGAACAAAACATCGGGAATCTGTATCCTTAGGTATAATGACGGGGTACAGATGGGACATGAATTAATAACTGAACCATCCACGTGCATAAAGGAGCACAAAGACAAAGTACAAGCGATAATAGAGATCAAAATTAACAATATTGATGTGCTAGCAATCGTAGATACAGGTGCTACTGTCAGTGTCATGAGTATGGACTTATTCAAAGTACTGGGGAAAGAAAGGCGTATGCTGACTTTTCCTGTGAATAATTGTAAAGTCACTGGAGCCATAAGTGCACAGCGACAAATAATTAAACTCCAAGTGCGGGTAGAGATGTATTTAGGGGATGAAGCCATAGCGTGCTCATTCCTGGTAGTAAAGGGTTTAAAGGTAGCCTGCATTTTGGGGGTAGATTTTTTGAGAGAAAGGGACGCAGTAATCGACCTTTCTCGGGGAAAATTAAGTTTGATGAACGCTGGTAGGAGGATAGAATTGTCCATGCTCAGATCTGAAGAGGTACCTGTGCCTAATTGTAATACTATTAACATAAAATGTAGGAATCAGTGGATACTACATTTAGACAATCATTCTATAGGACAAAATCTCTATTATCCAAACGTACAAAGTGATCAATTAAAAGCAAATGTCGACGCACTTGTGAACAAAGTATCACGGTCCGAAAATTTTAATTCAATGCAACAGCAGGAGTTGGTACAGTTATTATCTAATTATGCAGATGTATTTTCAGAACGACCAGGAATTGTTAAGGGATATCAGTACAATATCGAGGTGAAACCTCACAAAACCTACTGTCGAGCCTCATACTCCATTCCTTGGTCCAAGAAGGAAGTAGTAGCTAAAGATCCTTGAAACAGAATAGCAAGTGGCAATTGGTGTACAATGGACCTTTTAGAGTAGTAAGTGTGCCACATGAGTGTAGCTATCTCTTAGCAGATCCCCACTCAGGGAGAGTACGGGGACTGTATCCGCGTAAGGATGTAAAAATATTCATACAGTAAAAGACTAATAGTCCTATGTGGACACCATTCTTTTGTAAATAATGAACATTAATGATGTGTGATCTGTAGACATAATGTACTAGTGTAAAAGTATTTAGTTATAAGAATATGATTGACTTTCTCATGTGTGTATGAATATTTGTGTTATGTCTTCTTTTAATTTGTGTTATCTAAAACATGCTCTAAATGTCTGCACAGATAATCTGATTAGTGCAATCATTTGTAGTTTTAAGCTGTGACAGAGTTCAGTCAAGAGGAACATTTTAGTAATGATTAGTTAGTGTACTGCATAAATTTTCTATATGTGTGTCAAAATTGAAATATTTCTTGGCACAATCTTTTCTATTATATATGTATGTATGTATATATGTGTAGCTGTCAGACTGACAGATTCGAACCCAGAATAATATCAATAATATGAGGCCCTGAGAACTTTATTATCTAACCAATGTTATCAGAGAGAATAATGCACCCAGTAGTGACCCGAGGGCACCATGGGAGGCAAACTTATTGCAAATTTAAGTAGCGCAAAGTTACGCACAAAGAAGCTTCAATTGAAGCATGTGCAGATTCAATCAGTAAAAAAAAAAAGGGAACTAGCCAGATACAGTCCAAGTCAATTTTAACCTACAGAGGCTACACTGTAGTTACGTAGGACCTTGATAGTAAAGTGTGACATGATTTCAAAGGAGTTATTGAACAATATGCCTGAATCCCGCTGGAATGCACAAATAAAATCTACTCCAACACGAATATAGATGATTTTTGGGCAAACTAATACGAAATTTTAATATTTGTTACCATGTACGCAAATATTACCTACCTTGGTAAAGAGTTACGAATGTGCTGTTACAAAAATTGCACAGCGGACATTGTAAATAAAAATAAAGGAACTTAAACAAAAGTGCAGTATTGTGTGGCAGAGACAGACAGTGACTGTTAAACCTGCAGCAATACGTCACGAAGTTGTTGTAAATAAGTAATAAAAAACTGTATTATCGCCGTGTGTGCAAGTGGACAAGGAACTAGCACGACACGAACAGTGAGCCGATAACGGACGGTGGACCAAGTTAGTGTCAAACTTTAATTCTTTGTGTGTCAAGGGACGCCAGAAAAGCGCATTGACTGCAGAGATACATTTTGTCCTAAGGTGAAAACTTGCGTGTGACTAATCACAAGTCATGACATGGTGAAAAATATTGTGTGCCCATAAAACGTGTTACTGTGACAACGAAACTGTGTGCAAACCAGACTAGTGAAGGCCTACTGAATAATAACTGCCAATAACTGTGTGCGTTCTTTCCCACAGCAGGAAAAATGCCCATAAGGATAGTACACTGTTTGTGAACTTGTTGCATGTGTGCTGGAGCACTGCAAGAAGACGTCACACGGGCGAGCTGATATCCAACGCGCATCCGGCTACATCAGCCATGCAGCGGCCGCAGCAGCCCGTAGCAGACCAGACAGCCACGCCCCTCCGCGCCGTAGCTGTCAACACCGGGGGCGGTGACCTACACGGAGCCGACGCGCCGCACCGAGCGCCGCTCAACAATCACTCCGCACCGCTCACCGACTACAGCATTGTTGTCATTTTCCAAAATATTTACACAAACTGCATAACATGTCAATGACTCCATTTTTGATAAACATTGAACATTTATTATGTATACCTGTGAACTGATAAGAGAAAATGAACACTAACAAGTGTAGGAGATGGATTTGTGACACGTGGGTAGTGGGAACATTATAAAAAGTGATGCTGTGCTAAATGAATTCAAAAAACTAAGTGATATATCCTAGGACAAGTGACCTTGCGGTATATCGTTGAACTGTATGTGACAGTGATATTATGTAACCGTTGATGACAAACTGTCGAATCAATTCAAAAGAATGACTACTAAAGAGACAAGATTAATCATGAACCAACTGGGATGGCTGGGCTCCGGCACAGTTTTGCCCAGTTTTCCTGTCTGCCTTCGCCCAAATGGGGGAGCCATAAACATATATAACCCTGGGACTAATTAAAAGAGCCATTCCATAAAAAAAAATACAGAATTATAAAGAACGTTACTGGCACCATTGTGTCAAAGTAGAGAAACTCTTTGCCAAATGCTGCCAGGGGGCAATGTAACGTTCCCTGGCAAACTCACACATTAACAAACTGAAATTTATTTGTACCATATACGCCACTCTGAGCAATTTGTATATAATGTAATTATTTAACGAAAAATATTATCGAATTTTGTGTAAAAGACATTTGTTATTGTTGTAATATTTTTTGTAGTAATATTCTCTCTGTATTTAGGATGGTAATATTTCTATATTAAATATGTAATTGCGAAATGTGTCAATATCTGAGATAACAGAGATGTGAAATTCAGCCAGAGGGAAATAATGTCGTGAAATTACAAAGAAATGTTAATAGTCAGCAATACTATAAAAGCACAATGCACTATGTATTCTTTGGTCTTCCTCGTTTAGAGCTGAAAGCGGTAGGAAGCTGTGTCGATGTATTTGGTGAATGGGTAGACGTCATTTGTCTGTATCTAGATTTAGCCGCCATTGAAGGAGAAATTACGAACTAATGTGAGTTGAATTATTGCTTGATCTAAATATATCAGAATTTATAAAAAGTGTGTATTATTAATGTAAATTAGCTTGCCCATGTCATCTATAATATTTCTTTAAAGAGTTTTCAGCATTTTTTAGCGGTGTTGCTGGGCTGTGCCGCGACCGATCGATTTGCAGCGGCGGCACATTTAAAAAATTGTTCCGCTAAAGGAAAAATCAACCAAACCCGTAAATCGGGAACAGATAGATAAACATTAACAGTGAACTAAGAGAATGTTCTTCTTTTACAGCGATCCAGAGACTGACTGAGTGTTAGGAGATTTTAAAAAAATAGTTACACATTTGTGCATTCTTAGACGGATAGTTAACATTGAAATTTAACAATTTTGGTTCTTTCAAATAACTTTAATGTATAGCGAAGTAGGTTTGATCAGTGATAATTAAATGTCGGCTTGGTAATAATTAACCATTTTCTGCTAATAGTGATAATCTTGTGTTCAAAAGCTAACGCCGGGAAAGAATTCAGTAAAAATATTTAACAAAAAATCCACTGCATTTAGAAAATGTGTGCCAAGGCCGAATGATGTAAAGAATTTAATTTTCAACCAAATATTCTTAATCAGTTAATATGAGTTCACGTAATTTTTAAATGTACGTAATTCTTTTGAAAGTGAAAATTTTTATTACCACACGTAAATAAGAGAGAGGTTCTACAACAAATTTCGCACGCAAAGAAAGTAAGGTAAAGAAAATTAACTTAAAAGCAAATTTATAATTCTTTAACGAAATTTTTCATACCGATTTCGTTAAAGAGCGCACACCGATCACCAAATGGCACGCCAGTTGACGTGGGGATGCTTCCCCTCAACCACATTTGGTGACCTGTATTGCTGAAGAAAGCCATAGATGGCCTTCGTGGATGTCAAAAAATGCTTCAAATGGCTCTGAGTACTATGCGACTTAACTTCTGAGGTCATCAGTCGCCTAGAACTTAGAACTAATTAAACCTAACTAACCTAAGGACATCACACACATCCATGCCCGAGGCAGGATTCGAACCCGGCTCCAGACTGTAGCGCCCAGAACCGCACGGCCACTCCGACCGGCCGTGGATGTCAAAGTGCGTTGGCATTATCACAGTTCGGACGTAGCTCAGTTGAGGAAAGAATGGCGGAAGTAAAAGAAGGGCGGGGGGACGTGCGAAAGTGGGATAGGTGCAAACACAGAGAGGCTGGTACGGCGCGCATGACAAAGGCGCTACAACGCCGTGCGAGAGCCAATGAAAAGGGCTATCGCTCTGTCAGGCACATGATACAGACACAAACCACCACTGCACCGCGGGAGGGCGGGAAGGTGAGGATCTCTTACCTTATCTTGAAGAGCAATCCGTGGCAAACAAATGAACCCAGTGCCGCTAGCATGCGGCGGGCCACGAATGGCGAATACTAAGTGTCTGTGCCAAGTGGAGCACACGCGACGCCAATTATACATTTACATATTGCGTCCGTTGTAGAAGATCGAGTGCTCGTAAACGTTGATCTAAGAGCCCACAGTACGTAACTGGGAAAGTAGGCGCCGCCAGTTGAGGACAATCGTGCGCTGCAGATCACTTGCGAAGTCGAGTCCTAAGCATCGGAAGTAGCATCTACACACAATGGAGCAGCGCTTTCTGCAGGAATCGCCGCAGCTATAGCCATGGCGCTCGATTTGCGGACGTTCGCCTGGACGCAGTGTTTATCGCAAATGTGCGTACTGTCTCTGCGCGCTCCTCGGCCGACCCACATTCCCACCTAGGGCCTGTCCGTGTCCTCCATGCTCGCTACTTTGAGATTCCCGCAGGAGGTCGGATGTAATTGTGTATTCGCACTGAAGGTGGTGGATTTATTGCCGATCGAGGCGAATCAGTTGTATAAATACGCGGTATCTGTTCTTTTGGACATGTCCGAAAAGCAGACATCAAATATTTATACAGGGTGGTCCATTGATAGTGACCGGGCCAAATATCTCACGATTATTATTATTATTATTATTATTTATTTTATGGCCTTCATTGGACCACTCTAGTCAAAAATACAAATGTTGTAAACAAGTTGTTACACAGGCATACAATCTGGTTCAACAATAACTTAATATGATATTTAGATAATATAATTATTAGAGTCTATTCTTATATGAAAGGTGTTTTGCTCTTCTGTCTGCCCAATATTTCTTCATTCTTTCAGATATTTTCTTTCTTTCTTCATCTGAGACCACTCTTCCTGTACTCCTTTTATTGATTTTCATTTGCAGTCTGGTTTGCGGGTCTTGCAGTATTCTGGTTTTCTCTCTCTTGTTTTTTAGGTCATCTACTGTAATTTGAAGTTCTTTTATATCTTCCTCAATTTCTATGATCCATTTAATGTCGCTCTTGCTATTCCACAATTCTTGTATTATTTTTTTACTGATTCTGTTTTCTGGAGTTCTCATCAAATGTCCAAAGAATGAGATGCGTTTCTTCCTGATTGTGCTCATGAGTGGTTCTATTTTCTTATATACTTTTTCATTTGATGCTATTCTCCAATGCCGATTTATTTTATACTGTTTATTTATACATATCCTAATTATTCTTCTTTCTATTTTTAGTATTATGTCAATTTCTGCTGTATTAGTTGTATCGAAGATAGTTTCAGCTGCATACGTTATTTCTGGTTGTGTAACTGTTTTATACTGTTTTAATTTTGCATCTATAGATAGGCTTTTTTGTTGTATGTAGTTTTGGTAATGTAATTTGCGTCGTTCAGCTTTTTTATTCTATTCTGCTATGATGGCTTCTCATTTAGATTGTATCTTATTATTTCGCCTAAGTATTTAAATTTATCAACAATTTTGATTTCCTGTTCTCCTATTGTAATTTTGTTTGCAAGTGGTGGATCAGTTAGCGTAATCTCCGTTTTTTCAAATGATATTCTAAGGCCTACTTTCTCTGCTATTTCTTGTAGTGATTTCACTTGTTGCCTGGCTTCTTGAACGGTGTTGGCTAGGAGAGCAAGATCATCAGCGAATCCCAAGCAGTTTAAGCTAATATCATCTTCTGCACTTCCAATTCTTATCATCTTTGGATTGTCCTTGTACCATTCTCTCATTATGTATTCCAGTGCACAGTTGAACAGTAATGGCGATAGGCAGTCACCTTGTCTTAAGCCTGTTTTTGTGAGGAATGGTTCCGAAATTTTTCCTCTAAACTTCACTTTTGATTTGATGTTGGTTAGAGTGAGTTGTATTATTTTAATTAGTTTTGGATGGAGTCCTAGATTTCTTAAAATTTTTAATACTGAAGGTCTGTGGAGACAGTCATATGCCTTCTTAAAATTTACAAATGTTATTGCCAGAGGTTTGTTCCGTTTCTTGTAGTATGCCATAATCAATTTTAAACTAATTATCTGCTCTGCACAGCTTCTCCATGGTCTGAAACCTCCCTGATATTCCCCTAACTCCTGTTCTAATTGCTCCTTCATTCTTTCGTATAGGATCTTGGATAGAATTTTGTATGTGCAGTCTAGGAAAGAGATTCCTTTGTAGTTGTCTGGGTTGCTCTTATCTCCCTTTTTGTGTAGTGGGTGGATGATGGCTGTGGTCCAATGTTCGGGAAATTGTTCTGTTACCCAAATTTTTGTTAGAGCCATGTGTAAGGAGGTCTTGACTGTGTCACTTGCATATTTCCACATTTCAGCAAAAACCTAATCTTCTCCACATGCCTTATAATTTTTTTGTTCTAGCTTGAAGGGGGAAACCAGATGGCGCTATGGTTGGCCCGCTAGATGGCGCTGCCATAGGTCAAACGGATATCAACTGCGTTTTTTTTTTATATAGGAACCCCCCACTTTTATTACATATTCCTGTAGTACGTCAAGAAATGTGAATGTTTTAGTCAGACCACTTTTCTCGCTTCGTGATAGATGGCGCTGTAATAGTCACAAACGTGTAAGTACGTGGTATCACGTAACATTCCGCCAATGCGGACGGTATTTGCCTCGCGTTAAAATAGAACGTTTACCAATTGTGGAAAAGGTCGATATCGTGTTGATATATGGCTATTGTGATCAAAATGCCCAAAGGGCGCGTGCTATGTATGCTGCTCGGTATCCTGGACGACATCCAAGTGTCCGGACTGTTTGCCGGATAGTTACGTTATTTAAGGAAACAGGAAGCGTCCAGCCACATGTGAAACGTCAACCACGACCTGCAACAAATGATGATGCTCAAGTACGTGTTTTATCTACTGTCGCGGCTAATCCGCACATCAGTAGCAGACAAATTGTGCGAGAATCGGGAATCTCAAAAAAGTCAGTGTTGAGAATGCTACATCAACATCGATTCCACCCGTACCATATTTCTATGCAACAGGAATTGCATGGCGACGACTTTGAACGTCGTGTACTGTTCTGCCACTGAGCACAAGAGAAATTACGGGACGATGACAGATTTTTTGCACGCGTTCTATTTAGCAACGAAGCGTCATTCACCAACAGCGGTAACGTAAAACGGCATAATATACGCTATTGGGCAACGGAAAATCCAGCGACAAGTGGAACATTAGCGACCTTGGCGGGTTAATGTATGGTGCAGCATTATGGGAGGAAGGATAATTGGCCCCCATTTTATCGATGGCAATCTAAATGGTGCAATATATGCTGATTTCCTACGTAATGTTCTATCGATGTTACTACAAGATGTTTCACTGCGTGACAGAATGGCAATGTACTTCCGTCATGATGGATGTCCGGAACATAGCTCGCGTGCGGTTGAAGCGGTGTTGAATAGCATATTTCATGCCAGGTGGACTGGTCGTCAAAGCGCCATACCATGGCCTGCACGTTCACCGGATCTGACGTTCCCGGATTTCTTTCTGTGGGGATTGTTGAGGGATATTTGCTATCGTGATCCACCGACAACGCCTGACAAAATGCGCATTGTCAATGCATGTGCGAACATTATGGAAGGCGAATTCATCGTGATTTGCCGTGACCAGGAGATCAACTAAGGATTATCTGGTTGCCTGTACTTTGCTAGTTCATTTAGCGTTACCCAGGGTGCACGTGTAGTATTCTACTACGGACGCGAACTAGCTTTACACTTGTCTATTCTGCAGCAGAGTACTGTTCCCCAATATGGTTAAATAGTGCTCACATCAAGAAGGTGGATGCAGTCTTGAACCAAACGATGGGGATTATCTCTGGAACGATCAGGTCAACTCCTGTCCAATGGCTGCCTGGCGGCCGCTGGTGGCCGAGCGGTTCTGGCGCTACAGTCTGGAACCGCGCGACCGCTACGGTCGCAGGTTCGAATCCTGCCTCGGGCATGGCTGTGTGTGTTGTCCTTAGGTTAGTTAGGTTTAAGTAGTTCTAAGTTCTAGGGGACTTATGACCTCAGCAGTTGAGTCCCATAGTGCTCAGAGCCATCCAATGGCTGCCTGTATTGAGCCATATCCCGCCGCCACATTTGCGCAGAGAACACGCACTTGTCAGGGAGTGTCGAAAAATCCAAAATAGCCCAGATCTTCCTATCCACACCCTGAGTAATGGAATTGAGCAAAATAGATTGAAATCCAGACACCCCCCTCTCTCAAGTGCCAAAGATCTGGTAAAGAACGCTTTTATTCTTGAGGACCGCTGGAGAGAAGAATGGGAGGAAAAGACACCGCCTCAGGTTGACACCTTATTGGGAACATCTAACAGACCTCGGGGCTTTGATCTGCCCCGCAAAATCTGGTCTACCCTTAACAGGATCAGGACGAGCCACGGCCGTTGTGCGGACTCCTTGTACAAATGGAGCATAGTGCCATCACCACAGTGCGACTGCGGCGCTGACAGGCAGACAATTCACCATATCGTGGTAGAATGCCCTCTGAGGGCCTACCCTGGGCCAACAAGGGACTTCATGGATGCGACTAACAGTGCAATCGATTATATTTCTAACCTAGATGTTTGTTTGTGATATTGTAACTGTTTTGTGTGTTATGTACTTTTAGATTTTTCATACGTGATTTGTACTTGCCATACGCTAAATAATAATGGAAGGCGAACTACTCGCTGTTGATAGGAATGTCGTTACACTTATTGCCAAATGCCTTGAGGGTGACGGACATCATTTCGAGCATTTATTGCATTAATGTGGTATTTACAGGTAATCACGCTGTAACAGCATGCGTTCTCAGAAATGATAAGTTCACAAAGGTACATGTATCACATTGGAACAACCTAAGTAAAATGTTCAAACGTACCTACGTTCTGTATTTTAATTTAAATAAACCTACCTTTTACCAACTGTTCGTCTAAAATTGTGAGCCATTTTTGTGACTATTACAGCGCCATCTATCACAAAGCGAAAAAAGTGGTCCAATTACATTCATATTTCTTTACGTATAACACGAAAATGTAATAAAAAGTGGGGTTTCCTATTTAAAAAACGCAGTTGATATCCGTTTGACCTATGGCAGCGCCATCTAGCGGGCTAACCATAGTGCCATCTGGTTTCCCCCTTCAATCTAGACAAGTTTCGTTCTTTGTAGTTTTTTCGATTGACGCTTATTTCGTGAGATATTTGGCCTGGTCACGATCAATGGACCACCCTGTATAGTTGGTTATGTGATTTGCATGAAGTGTATTGTAAGCTTCACATTGTAGCCAAACTTAGTTAATGCATTCATCACTTGAGCTACATACCTAATGTATATTTTCCTGTCTACCTTCGAATTACTTACGATAAATACATATTTTTTTGTTCGTACTGTGTATCTTTGTCTACACTACAGCTGCAGAGGTCTTTTTACAATACTCGAGTCGATATCTTCCAAGAAATGCTTTTCTTATTGATTTTTTTTAATGATAATATTTATAATTACAATTTTACCCAGTGTAGTAAAATATCGTATTAAAGCAGACTTATTTATGTTACAAAATATCGCCAATCGTATGTCGCCATATTGGCCACGTTGTTTATGGCAATTGTCACATAGTCTCTATATCACTGGTCAAAGCCGATGACCAGTATCGGAATTTCCCCTATATCGCTCGATTACGAACAGAAATCTATGTCTAAAGAAACACATGAAAATCATTGAAAAAGAGCTGTTTAAAATTGTGAAACATTTCATTAAAGATTTTGTAACCGAGCGAGGTGGCGCAGTGGTTAGCACACTGGACTCGCATTCGGGAGGACGACGGTTCAACCCCGCGTCCGGCCATCCTGATTTAGGTTTTCCGTGATTTCCCTAAATTGCTCCAGGCAAATGCCGGGATGGTTCCTTTGAAAGGGCACGGCCGATATCCTTCCCTAATCCGATGAGACCGATGACCTCGCAGTTTGGTCTCTTCCCCCAAACAACCCAACCCAAAGATTTTGTAACTAGAATGAGAGATTCATAAAATACAACAAAATTCATTAACGTTTAATACTAAACTGAACTCCGTCCTAAGAGGCCATAAAGGCCCAACGGAAGCGACCGGTCGTCGTGTCCTTCTCAGCCCACAGGTGTCACTGGATGCTGATATGGAGAGGCATGTTGTCAGCACACCGCACTCCCCGCCGTATGTCAGTTTACGAGACCGGAGCCGCTACTTCTCAATAAAGTAGCTCCCCTGTTTGCCTCTCAATGGCTGAGTGCACCCGGCTTGCCAGCTGCGCTCGGCAGACCGGATGGTCACCCATCCAAGTACTAGCCCAGCCAGACAGCGCTTAAATTCGGTGATCTGACGGGAACCAGTGTTACCACTGCGGCAAGGCCGTTGGTGTTAACATTTAATAGCATATGGTTATTCGAAAAAAATACGTTTATCATCGCTTTTCCTAAAAGTATCTTTCAGTGTTTGGAACTGATTTAGCGCCAAACTGTTGTAACTCTGAAGTTGAACGTTTCTAATACGCTCCTGGACAGCTGCGCGCCTTAAACGGCCACCTTCGGCACGGAGCGCTGTGCCTGCTTCGGATCGAATCCGCCTAGCGAATCGGTGTGCCGCCCGGCCTCGTTGTGGTTTTTAGGCGGTTTCCCACATCCCCCTAGGTGAATGCCAATCTGACACTGAAGTCCCGCCTCAGTTACACGATTCCCAAATATTTAGAAAATTTTTGATCACTTTCACATGAATCACACTACTCACAAATATTAAGAGGTACACATATTCCGCCACAGGGAAAGGGGGTGGAGGTAGAGATAGGATTGGCATCTGCACAGCCCTTAAATTAACCATGCTAAATTCGTTAATAACCATGTCGACAATGCGTTGACGTGGGACTCAGGCAAAAGAAGAACAACATATGTTTCTAATCTTGCTGGGAATTTTGTTATGCAGTCAGTCGTGACGTGAAACTAGCGCTTTTATTTGTTTATGTTGTTAAGCGTACTACGTTTTTATCATAATTAAATCGTCTATGACGAGAATACGGATCTTAAATTAGTTGCACAAGGGCACCCGATCACCCCTACAATTAATCATGCTAAATCCGTTAACAACCATATCGCCCAGCGTTGATGCGGGACAAAGGCACAAGAAAAAGGAAGAACAAATGTTTCTAATCTTGCTGGGAATTTTATTATCTAGTCTGTCGTGATGTGAAGGTACAGTGTTTATTTGTTTTGTTGTTTGGCCGTGCGGTTAAAGGCGCTCCAATCTGGAACCGCAAGACCGCTACGGTCGCAGGTTCGAATCCTGCCTCGGGCATGGATGTGTGTGATGTCCTTAGGTTAGTTAGGTTTAACTAGTTCTAAGTTCTAGGGGAATGATGACCTCAGCAGTTGAGTCCCATAGTGTTCAGAGCCATTTGAACCATTTTTTTGTGTTGTTGTTAAGAAAACTGCGTTTTTTATCACAATCAAGTCATCTATGGCAAGAATATGAATCATAAATTAGTTACACAAGGAATTTTTCTGTATAGCCATTTCATTTCTCTTCGTAGTTCTCCTGCATCGTATTTCAGTATTAAAGTGCCTCATTTTGAATTTTCCTCAAGTAGAAAATGACTCAAATTTTCATGTCCACTATTTTTTCGTAATATACATAAATCATTTGAGGCCAAACAAGATTTATTTTTAAGGCTAGGCTATAGCTGTAGGTGCTCTGATAAACACTCGCCAGTCAATATGCAGAGTGAAATCGATTGCGTACAGGGTAGAGACACTTTAATGCCAAGATTTTAAAAGAAAATTGGCGAAGGATTCCAACAAAGTCCCTAAATTTACTGTTCTCTCGCATAGCTTCTGGGCTCAAATTATATTCGGAACCGAGAACTGGGCGAAAATCTAAGTAGAAAGATTCGAAATATGCAACGAGGGGTGGAACATACATCGAACAAGTTAGACATCAAAGTATGGGGAGTGTTTATCGCAATCGACAAAAATATTAAGTCGAGTGGAATCGAGGTTGAGCCTGACTGCGAAGTTATATGGAAGCGATAAACCGTTCTAGGTGAACTCAAATTATTCATCGGATGTTTATACCGTCCACCCGATTCTGATGTAATAATTTTAGAATCATTCAAAGAACGTCAAGGCCAGTAGAGTGGAAGTACCCTTGTCAAGCAGTATTAGTTGAAGATGACTTTACCACTGGGATGGAGAGATTTTACGGACAGACTGACTTGCGAAGAAGTTCTGAGTGCATTCTCCTAAAACTAGTGAGGCAACTCGCAAGCAATGGAAACATTTTAACTCTCGTAGCAACAAACGTGGCTGACTTTATCAACAGTGTCAGTATGAAGACAGGGATTAGTGCTCCTGTTGTCATAGTCACTATGGTTACTAAGGTTCGTGTAGTAGTAGTAGTAGTAAGACAGTAAAAAAAGCTGATCCTTTCATTGTATGTTTATTTATTTAACCTGATCTGATTAGGGCCGCTAGGTCCTCTC
The DNA here is from genome assembly GCF_021461395.2 of Schistocerca americana. NCBI lineage: Eukaryota > Metazoa > Arthropoda > Insecta > Orthoptera > Acrididae > Schistocerca > Schistocerca americana. The sequence goes on from NC_060122.1 coordinate 700,632,506, forward strand.
TTACGTCGAAGCAGGGTTTTACTCATACAGTACTTTTTTTACATCATATTTCCCTAAGAAATAATAATTTTAAAATGAAAAGTACTATAAAAGTATTTTCAGTATCTGAAGTGGCAATGTGAGTAAATAATAATGTCTATGAATTAATAAAGTTAACATTGGCAGTACTTGTGCTATTACAGCTGCTGCCTCTAGTACTGATACTGATACTGGTAATGATAATAATAATAATAATGTTGTTATTGTGGTCGTCAGTCCTGAGACTGGTTTGATGCAGCTCTCCGTGCTACTCTATCCTGTGCAAGCTTCTTCATCTCCCAGTACCTACTGCAACCTACATCCTTCTGAATCTGCTTAGTGTATTCATCTCTTGGTCTCCCTCTACGATTTTTACCCTCCGCGCTGCCCTCCAATACTAAACTGGTGATCCCTTGATGCCTCAGAACATGTCCTACCAACCGATCCCTTCTTCTAGTCAAGTTGTGCCACAAATTTCTCTTCTCCCCAATTCTATTCAATACTTCCTCATTCGTTATGTGATCTACCCATCTAATCTTCAGCATTCTTCTGTAGCACCACATTTCGAAAACTCTTACCATTATATAATCTATCTGATACATTCTAGTATCTCCAGGCTTCTTCCATGTATACAACCTTCTTTGATGATTCTTGAACCAAGTGTTAGCTGTGATTAAGTTATGTTCTGTGCAAAATTCTGCCATTCGGCTTCCTCTTTCATTTCTTACCCCCAATCCATATTCACCTACTACGTTTCCTTCTCTTCCTTTCCCTACTATCGAATTCCAGTCATTCATGACTATTAAATGTTCGTCTCCATTCACTATCTGAATAATTTCTTTTATCTCATCATACATTTCATCAATTTCTTCGTCATCTGCAGAGATAGTTGGCTTATAAACTTGTACCACTGTAGTAGGCGTGGGCTTCGTGTCTATCTTGGCCACAGTAATGTGTTCACTATGCTGTTTGTAGTAGCTTACCAGCACTCCTATTTTTTTATTCATTATTAAACCTTCTCCTGCATTACACCTATTTGATTTTGTATTTATAGCCCTGTATTCACCTGACCAAAAGTCTTGTTCCTCCTGCCACCGAACTTCACTAATTCCCACTATATTTAACTTCAACCTATCCATTTCCCTTTTTAAATTTTCTAACCTACCTGCCCGATCAAGGGATCTGACATTCCACGCTCCGATCCGTAGAACGCCATAATAATAATAATAATAATAATAATGACAAAAATAACGATGATGAGAATGTCAGATATAAGACAAATTTATAGGTGTAAAAAATAGGTATTTTCTGATACAGCGAATTCTGGGCAAAGAACATTTAAGGAGACTGCATCATTCATCTGGATGGAAAGAAGGATGTACAATGATAACGAGCAAGTACAGGAACAATGATAATCATCATTTTTGCTTTATTAGATATATCGTTAACTGTCTTCAGAAGTTGGAGATGTTATTCAGTTCTCTAATATAATACGAGTGGTTATTCGAGAGTCGGATTCCTGCTATTGAGAAGGACTTCGAGAAAGTGGCTGAGGAATGGATTGGAACAGAAAGGATTTTGCTGTGATGGGAGCCGGTGTTTCTGCCCTGTTGTTCAGACAAGAGCGTTAAGGTCGAGGAAAGATATGAGGGACACTGTTCGTTGATAAGACAGTAGAGAAGACAGAAAGTACGGAAATCTCAGCACTTGTCTGCACACAGCCAGTACAGCTATGCATAGAATGGTGAAACATTATCAAAGAGTCTAACATCACAGATATAACGAACACATGCATTCATCACCAGTTCCAGGCGCCATTTTCCTGAGAGAGGCTCTGTAGGATAATATCGCTGTAATCAATAATTGTAAATATAAGTGTTTGTACAAGTGTGTTTTTCAGTTTTAGTGTGGAGAGATTTTTATATTTTTGTAGGACATGGAGAGATGCTGGTGCCTTCTTTCACAGGGCAGTTACTTCTCAGTCGAATTTAGATTTTCATCTATTGTCACTGTTAGATACTTCTATTGTCACTGTTAGATACTTTGGTGAAGGAGAGAAATTAATATTTGTCCCATTTAAGGTTAAAGATCGAATGGATTCACGATATTTCGGGTTGATGAGTCTAGAATACCAACCAGTACTGCTTGGGTTTTGAATGGGTTGAGCTATAACCCTTATATCCTGCGCCCATTTTGATGGGGCACACATGTCGGTATGGAGAGTCTCGATAGCTGTTGATTTTGCATTCGATACCACTGAAGGGCATCAGCGTACACGTAGTGTTTGCAGTAGGACAAAACTGATGACACATCATTGACATACAATGAAAAGTGTGTAGGATCTAACACCGAAGCCTTGAGGACGTCTGATACTGCCTGCCTCCATTGTGACTTTATGATGCCGGACAGGACGCATTGCTGGCGAAACGTCAGGTATGAGCGAAATCACTGCACTGAACTGCGAGAAATGTAGGCTGCTAATTTTGGCAAGTAAAATATCGAAGTCGACACTATCAAAGGCTTTGCTGAAGTCGAAGAAGCACGTGGTAGTCACGCCTTGTTTATCCACGACACGTTCCATCCCGTGCCTTTATTAAGGCAGGGTTTATTAAGGCTTGGTTGGTATTCATAATAGGTAGTTTTTTAGCTGGTTGTGCACAATATATTCTAAGGCCTTGGACAGCACAGCATGAATGCTAATGGATCGATGCTGTGGCAACGTCCTTTTTAGGTAGTGGTTGGAAGAGCAGGGCGAGATCCTACTTTGACAGTGAGTTGATGTCATTTAGTTCCAGTAAGATGGATGTGGAGGAACTATAGGCAAAATTTAAACTGATTGTAAATAGAAGTCTGGAGAAGTAAGTGGCAAGGAAGTGGATTAATAACAAAATTCGAAAATGCTAAGAGAACGTGAATTGTGGCACTTCCTGTTCAAAAAAGAGCGCCTAAATATTGATAGACAGAAGCTAGGGGAAATAAGTGCGTCTTACAGGCGTAAGTTCGATGCACGAAACATACAATTTCCATCGTCATACGTTAGCGAAAGACATTGGCTAGAATCCTAGAAAATTCTGGGACGATGTAAAATCGCTAAGCTGGCAGAAGACTTCTATTCAGTTGCTCGTAGACCAGATAGTTGTAGCAATAGAGGACAGCGAAGGGGAAGCTTAAGTTTAAACCTCGCAACTGAAAGAGTGAAAACAAGTCGCTAGGTCCCGATGGATAGTACTCCACAGCATTGACCCCATACTAATCTTGCATTTATCTTGAATCTCTACCCAGCTCAAAAGTCCTAAGTTCTTGGAGAAAAGCACAGGTGACGCCCGTATATTAAAAGGATTAAAGTACAGACCCGGAAAATTACAGAGAAATATCCTCAACGTTCTCCTTGAGGGAGAAAAACTTATATCCACAGATTAACACCGTTATTTCAGATTACCGTTTTCTCACATGATATCTTGTGAACCGTGGATGAAGGGCAACAGGAAGATTCCGTATTCCTAGATTTCCGCAAAGCGTTTGCTTAGGGGTGCACTGCAAACAGTCAACGAGGTTCAGAGCATAAGGAACAGGTTCTCAGATATGTGAGCCACCCGGGAACCTTTTAAATAACTGATATACCCCTTTGTTATGGACGGCAAGCGTTCGTCAGAGACAAGGGTATCGTCAAATGTGCCCCAGGGAAATATGATAGTACCGCTCTTGTTATTGTGGTCTTCAGTCCGAAGACTGGTTTGATGCAGCTCTCCATGCTACTCTATCCTGTGCAAGTCTCTTCATCTCCCAGTACCTACTGCAACCTACATCCTTCTGAATCTGTTTAGTGTATTCATCTCTTGGTCTCCCACTTCGATTTCTACCCTCCGCACTGCACTCCAATACTATATGGGTGATCCCTTGATGCCTCAGAATATGTCCTACCAACCGATCTCTACTTCTAGTCAAGTTATGCCACAAATTTCTCTTCTCCCCAATTCTATTCAATACCTCCTCATTAGTTATGTGATCTACCCATCTAATCTTCAGCATTCTTCTGCAGCACCACATTTCGAAAGATTCTATTCTCTTTTTGTCTAAACTATTTATTGTCCACGTTTCAGTTCCGTACATGGCTACACTCCATACAAATACTTTCAGAAAAGACTTCCTGACACTTAAATCTATACTCGATGTTAACAAATTTTTCTTCTTCAGAAACGCTTTCCTTGCCATTGCCAGTCTACATTTTATATCCTCTCTATTTCGACCATCATAAGTTATTTTGCTCCCCAAATAGCAAAACTCATTTACTACTTTAAGCGTCTCATTTCTTGATCTAATTCCCGCAGCATCACCCGATTTATTTCGACTACATTTCATTATCCTCGTTTTGCTTTTGTTGATGTTCATCTTGTATCCTCCTTTCAAGACACTGTCCATTCCGTTCAGCTGCTCTTCCAGGTCCTTTGCTGTCTCTGACAGAATTACAATGTCATCGGCGAACCTCAAAGTTTTTACTTCTTCTCCATGAATTTTAATACCTACTCCAAATTTTTCTTTTGTTTCCTTTACTGCTTGCTCAATATACAGATTGAATAACATCGGGCAGAAGCTACAACCCTGTCTCACTCCCTTCCCAACCACTGCTTCCCTTTCGTGCCCCTCGACTCTTATTACTGCCATCTGGTTTCTGTACAAATTGTAAATAGCCTTTCGCTCCCTGTATTATACCCCTGCCACCTTTAGAATTTGAAAGAGAGTATTCCAGTCAACATTGTCAAAAGCTTTCTCTAAGTCTACAAATGCTGGAAACGTAGGTTTGCCTTTCCTCAATCTATTTTCTAAGATAAATCGTAGGGTCAGTATTGCCTCACATGTTCCAACATTTCTACGGAATCCAAACTCATCTTCCTTGAGGTCGGCTTCTACCAGTGTTTCCATTCGTCTGTAAAGAATTCCTGTTAGTATTTTGCAGCCGTGGCTTATTGAACTGATAGTTCGGTAATTTTCACATCTGTCAACCCCTGCTTCCTTTGGGATTGGAATTATTGTATTCTTCTTGAAGTCTGAGGGTATTTCAACTGTCTCATAAATCTTGCTCTCCAGATGGTGCAGTTTTGTCACGGCTTTCTCTCCCAAGGCTATCAGTACTTCTAATGGAATTCTCTTGAAATGCGGCAGAACGCCCTTATTCTCTATACGGGATAGTCAGAAACCGTCTGAACACTTGTAAGGGTGCTGAAGGACAGGTTATGCTAAGAAATAACTGTTAAGGAAAAAATTGGATACGTTGCGCCTTTTCCGAGTTAATTAGCACTGTAGTTACCCAATCAGGCCGTTGGGCGCAAATTCAAGCGGTCCACCAGAGTCTGTGTCGCCAAACGTGTTCTTCGTTTGATTTCCTAAAACCGAGCAAGAGAGCGATACAAAAATTGGACATGGGACGAAGATAAGGATCGAAACCGAGCTAGAGGCTGAGCAGTCTCGTGCGCTATTGAGTACGCTATGAGAACAAATGGTTCAAATGGCTCTAAGCACTATGGGACTTAATTTCTGAGGTCACCAGTCCCCTAGAACGTAGAACTACTTAAACCTAACTAACCTAAGGACATCACATACGTCCATATCCGTGGCAGGATTCGAACCTGCGACCGTAGCGGTCGCGCGGTTCCAGACTGTAGCGCCTAGAACCGCTCGGCCACTTCGGCCGGCCTATGAGAACATGTGACACTAGATCGTATCTGGCGGCAGCTTGAATTTGCGGACGCAACGGCCTAATTTGCTATGTTCAGTGCTAAATAAATCGGAAACGGCGCAACGTGTAGAACTTGTTAACAATTATTTCTCAGCACAGCCAACCGCGCAACACACTTACAAGCTTTTCTGATTGTTTGTGGTCATCCTGTACACATAAACACTCTGAGGAAAGGGCAAGCAACAATAGGCGACTGTTTGATGATGACGCTGTACTGTAAGAGAAAGTGTCTTCGTTGAGTTACTGTAAGTTGACACATGATGACTTACAATTTCTGTTTAGTGTGATGAATGGCAGCTTGCTCTAAATGTACAAAATTATAAGTTAACGCAGATGAGTATGAAAAATAATCCGCGTATTTTTGTATAAAGTATTAGTGGCGTACCGCTTGACCAATCACGTCGATATGAAATGGAATGAGTACGTAAGGACGGTAGCAGGGAAGGCGAATGGTCGACTTGGGCTTATTGGGAAGCAGACGTTCTTTTCGCGAAAAAACTATTGAGAAACTTTAGGCAACCGTATGTTTTTGGATAGGGTCCGCCTTTAGCAAAACACAAGTTTGTTTTTTAACCCAAACATGTTTCACTGCAGTTGCAGCATCTTCAGTGGGCTTTTATTTTTCATCTGTTAAAGACTCTTTATCTTTAACAGATGAAAAATAAAAGCCCACTGAAGATGCTGCAACTGCAGTGAAACATGTTTGGGTTAAAAAACAAACTTGTGTTTTGCTAAAGGCGGACCCTATAAAAAAATACATATTGTTAAAGCAAACACGGAAGGAAAGAGCTTCAACCCCTACTTGATTATTCAGGCAACCGGTATTTTCAACAGATTGCAGGACGATACAGCTGCCATCAACATTCATTTCACATGAGAACTGCGAAGAATATTACGCGTAGATTAGATAAAGGAATAACTGGTAGACCATTACTGTGCAGGGGCCTACCATATGGCAACTTGCGGAGTATGTACTCTCTGTGAATATAGATGTAGAGCGAGCGTTAATTTGAAGTGAACTATATAAATATTATTATTATTATTATTATATTCGTTATATGTAATAATTGGGTCAGGGATTTTCTCTGCCTCGTGATGACTGGGTGTTGTGTGATGTCCTTAGGTTAGTTTGGTTTAAGTAGTTCTAAGTTCAAGGGGACTGATGACCATAGAAGTTAAGTCCCATAGTGCTCAGAGCCATTTGAACCATTTTTTGTAATAATTAGTTTTAATTTTTGGATTCTTCCGTACTTCTTGGTAGAGAAACTCCATTTTTAGGGCTGAATAACAAGTACACTGCTTTCGCACTATTGATTTTTGTTTCAAACTAGTTTTCCGCTGACTGAGCCATCTTCAGGAAACAAATCGTTAGCTTCTGGAAAGTACACTAAGTCTTAGGTAACGAAACATTATAAGCAAAGATGCAATCCATATGCATAGAGTGTTGTGCATCAGACTAGTTTCTTAACGTTGAAATTACACTTGCCAATGGATAGTATTAAAAACAATAAATAATTAAACTACACAATATTACAGGTTAAATGGTTAAAACGCTAAAGTTTATGAGTTCTTGACATTGGCTGAGGAATTGTTATACGTTGCACTCTTCATTTATGTTGTGTAACGAACAGTTTTTTTTTCAATATTGTAAATTAAACTTTAGGCAATGGACAGTATTATACACAATAACTGATATACACAATATTACAGTATTACGGGTTATATATGGTTATGATGTCATAGTTTGCGAAGTCATGATTTTGGTTGAGAACTGTCTAACTGGGCGCTAGTAACTTATGTTGTATAACAACTTGGTAAATTACATTTTGTACCATGGGCAATATTAAACACTGTACTTGGTTAAAATACGCAATATTACAGTATTGCAGTTTATACTGTTGCAGTCTGCGGGGTTGTACTGCTACGATATTGTCCATTACCTAAAATTTAATTTACAATCTTAAAAAAAACATGATTGTTATACAACATAACTGAAGAGTGCTCAGTTTAACAATTTCTCAGACAAAGTTAAGACCTCACGAACTTTAGCGTTTTCATCATTTACCATGTAATATTATATTGTTTAATTATTTATTGTGCTTAATATTGTCCTTTGGGTAAAGTGTAATTTCAACGTTAAGAAACAAATTTGATGCACAACACTCTACGCAAGTGGATTGAGTCTTTGCTTATAACGTGCTGCTTCCAGACGCTAGTCAGTTATTTCCTGAATATGGGTCAGTATGCTAAAACTAGCTTGATATTAAAACCAGTAGAACAAAAACATACATGTTATTCAACCTTAAATAATAATTGATTGTTCTGTGTAGTTGCTCTGTGATCGTCTGCCAGCGGTATAACGGTCTCATGGAATGAAATGGAAAATAAATAATGAAACAGATTAATTTAACTCTAGACGTCATAAACAACATGGCAGTGGTTTAAAACACGTGTCTGCGAGAGACGTGCGTCGTCTCTTCCGTTAGCTCAAACGCTATTGAGGCCTAGGGCATAATACGAATAACAGATAAGCCTGCCAACAAGCTCAAGACACTCTGTAGTGAGAGACGAAGTTCAGTAATAACGGACGAGCGTGCTGCTAACAGAGAACGTTGTGTAACAATAATTACTCCCGGTGGAAGTTACGCATGGGGGGTGTCGACTTCCGCCAGGCAGCTGGACTGCCGGCAACATTGTTTCACTTTGCCCCTCTCCCGACCCCCTTCCTTCCCTTCATTCTACGTTACCCACCTTCCTTCCCCGAGCTACCCCACAAGCTAAAGTTAAGCACGGCCACCTTGAATTCGCACTAATTTCGCCGAGAGGTGTCCGCGCTACACCAGTTCCCCCAAACCCAACTTGACTTCAAGAATCTCATTTGCATCGGTAATGAGTTAAGACTTTAACCAGAGAGAGAAATCCGCACGTCTACGGTTTACGAAAATTGTTTTAAAACTGCCTCTAAAATTACCATAATTTTACGGAAACGACTTTGCCACCGCCCTCATCTCTTATGCAATAATTCCGCTAGCGGCGGGTTGGTTGGTTGCTCGTCTTTCCCCTAGGGGGCAAGAGAGAGCTTCATGCGGCAGCCATTTGCATGCCGCAGCGGGAACAGCTGAAGATCGGGCTGCGCATGCTGATGAGCAGCAACTACTGGAGCTGCAGTTGTTATTTGTGTTGCATGGCACATCCACTTACACAGCTCTGTTCGTTCAGCCCCAGTCACTCGGCTAAAGTGAAAATAACATTTTACATTTCCATCTGCAGAAGGAAGAACAAAGGTATTTCAAATGCTGTTACTTATACATATACAGACAGTTTTTCATTGTTGACCTAATGACATGGTGAGGTTAGACTTTCGCTACTAATAAGCGAAATGGTCAGTTAACGGAATACATTTTTTTATGTTATGGTATCGTATTGGTTTATGAAGCTAATGAGAATCTCGAAAGCTACTAATAATATTTAATATTCAGACTAAAAAGTCATGCACTATAATTTAGTATTTTGCCTTTATTGTGTGTAGATGTATGTGAGATGTAGTTTGGTTGAGATTTTTTAAATGACTCCGTACAACAAAGCCAACATTACAGAAGAATAAGCAAAATAGTCGTCTTTGTCAGTCACTTTATTTTCTTCCACTGGACCATCGGTTTATACAGGTGCTACGTTAATTGGATTTGGCCAGTTGTCTGCCGTAGCCTACTCTTCATTTCGAATATTTCACAACAAAATGCTCACTTCATATACACACATTTGTACCATTGAATACTTTATAGAAACATAAAACAACAGTGGGAAAAATGTATATATATAATAATTTGCAGTGTATTTTTTGCTGGAACATGGAAATAAAGCGTTAGGTGGACTACTGGCTGCATCTAGAAGTACACACTGAAGTACCTGCAGAGGAGGCTGTAAGCTCTGGAAACGCACCACGGAAGAAAATAAATGGTGAATGACACGGGTAATTGTTTTAATTTGAATTTTGTGTCACAAACAGTCGCAGTTATCGAATCACAGTCCAGCATTGACGGGGTTAAAGGCAACATTGCCACACAGTATTGTATGTACAGCACCGGCCATTGTGGCCGAGCGGTTCTAGGCGTTTCAGTGTGGAACCGCGCGACCGCTACGGTCGCATTTTCGAATCCTGCCTCGGGCATGGATGTGTGTGATGTCCTTAGGTTAGTTAGGCTTAAGCAGTTCTAAGTTCTAGGGGACTGATGACATCAGATGTTAAGTACCATAGTGCTCACAAGGGAACCTCCCCATCGCACCCCCCTCAGATGTAGTTATAAGTTGGCACAGTGGATAGGCCTTGAAAAACTGAACACAGATCAATTGAGAAAACAGGAAGAAGTTGTGTGGAACTGTGAAAAAATAAGCAAAATATACAAACTGAATAGTTCAAGGGAAGATATCAAACATTAAGGACAATAGGAACGCAGGAGCGCCGTGGTCTCGTGGTAACGTGAGCAGCTGCGGAACGAAAGGTTCAAATCTTCCATCGAGTGAAAAGTTTAATTTTTTATTTTCAGTTTATGTGACAAACTCTTATGTTTTCATCACTTTTTTGGGAGTGATTATCACATCCACAAGAAAACCTAAATCGGGCAAAGTAGAAGAATCTTTTTACCCATTCGCCAAGTGTACAAGTTAGGTGGGTCGACAATATATTCCTGTCATGTGACGCACATGCCGTCACCAGTGTCGTATAGAATATATCAGATGTGTTTTCCTGTGGAGGAATCGGTTGACCTATGACCTTGCGACAAATGTTTTCTGTTCCCATTGGAGAGGCACGTCCTTTCGTCTACTAATCGCACGGTTTTGCGATGCGGTCGCAAAACACAGACACTAAACTTATTACAGTGAACAGAGATGTCAATAAACGAACGGACAGATAATAACTATGCAAAAATAAAGAAAGTAAAATTTTCAGTCGAGGGAAGACTTGAACGAAGGACCTCTCGTTCTCCAGCTGCTCACGCTACCACGGGACCACGGCTCTTCTGATCTCAGAGAGTCCATTATGGTGCTTATGTGGCCCATTGACTACTCAGTTTGTATATTTTGCTTATTTTTTCACAGTTCCACACAACTTCTTCCTGTTTTCTCAGTTGATCTGTGTTCAGTTTATCAAGGCCTATCCACTGTGCCAACTTATAACTAAATCTGAGGGGGGTGCGATGGGTAGGTTCCCTTGTCAGAGCTATATGAACCATTTTGTGTGTACAGCTGTGGTTCCCACGCCTTTAGGAATAGATGGAACCATGCTGTGAACAAGAGTTCCACGGCACACTGAATGATTACACGTCATGATATGATGTCATGTGAAGAGAAGTCGCACATTATTTACGACCAACAAACCTCCCCCACCCCCCACCCCCGCTCACTACCGAGTCTTTAAAGTCGCGATTTCCCGTAAATAAAAGAGCTTCAACATTTGATTACGTTACGAGTGAGTTCTTGTATTAAATATCTCACGTTGAGCCTGTAAGCGAGAAAATCACACGTCTGAAACTATTTTTAAAGTTTATTGGAACTCCCTGCGCTCTCGTTATCAAACACTGGATGAGTATAAGCTGAATAATTTTAAGCAAAAGTTGGTTTTTCATGCGTCTCAATGTTTATGACGTCATATCTCCTGTACTATGTGTTGGACAATGATATGATTTTGTATGTACCTTCAGTGACATATGTGGATGATTTCCGCAAAACTTGTTGCGTAGAGTGAGTAGCAAAGAAGTAATAAATTAAAAGGTTGTGACTGATTTTGAAGTTTCACTTCATTAACAGCGCTAGTGTAGTAACCTATAAACTTCTGTCCCTTAATTACTTTATTGGAGTGTGTCAGTGAGAAAAAGTTTCGTAAAGGTTTGAAATTATGTGTAAAGTTTGTTGGTAGTCGTAGTCTGGTTAATCCGCGCACCATAGTTAATGCGGCATGGATACATACACGCAGTTTCAAACTGTAGTACTTGTCTTACTGTGTTAAACCTTTAACAAAAGATAACATCCATTAATAAGTAAATTATATCATTTTAAATGTTTAAATTCGGTCACTAATTATATGAAATACTGAAAAACTTTCGTTGCCCTTGAAAGGGGTTAGATAGGCAACCTGAAACTGGGGTCTCGAATCCTGAACCGCGTTAGCTCTTTAATAATCTACCAGGTGGTTATAATTTAAGTGCAGATACACAAGGAGGTCCAGTCTGGAGCGTAATTATTGTACGGCAGCAAAACGTGGTAGATTTGCTAATGCGTTAAGGTGGCATCGATTTATGCTGGAAAAAAGTTAGTACCAAATTTGGCCACCAGGTTCAAATCTGGCGCTGTACAGCATCTTTTGTCGATGTCTCTGGTGCTCATATTGCATAAATTGTGTAAGTGGAAGTTAATAGTAATATCAACATTATGCCTTTCTCGATTGTCTGACTTTTTTGCCCAGGACCAGTTCCTAATTCATTACATATGGAAACATTTCTGTACATCTTTCTTGCATTCACAATGGCAGATTTGCATCTGGTGGTCAAAACTGGAACTAATTTTTTCTGGTGGTCAAAACTGGAACTAATTTTTTCTAGTGCAAATCGGTTCCGCATCAACGCACCAGAATATCCACCAAGTTCCCCTGCCATACTGTAATTACAGCCCACAATGAAACTCTGTGAGCAGCTGCACTTTAATTATAACCATACGAGAGATTACTTTTTTGATCCTCTCAGTTGTCACGCTGCCGTCGGCTAAATCATTGTTCGTTCAACGTAAAGTATAGTCTGCGATTGAGCAAGTGGATAATAAGCGAATTCGACATTCGCAGTTAATTTGATTCACTTCTGAGGTAAACTGTTCCTCATCGTTCTGCAGCACACTTGAGTACAGAAAATTATTGTTTCGCTTGTAACTGTTTGAAATGGCAGTGAGTGAAATAAATGAGTACCGCGATGTGGGAGGATGTTTGTCATCAACTTGAAATCATCATGATACCGTTCGTTGATGTCATAGCAGTGCTCGTCGAAAATGAACAAGTATTGAGTCGCTTGCTTAATGAAAAGTAAAATGTGGTGGTTGCTGTTCTGTATCACAGGGCTGGCCACGGCGTGCCACAGTTCACGCAGGCAGGGTTTGTGAGGGCCAAGACTCAGCCTGTTTCGGCTTTGCTCCTTGCTGACAGCGCTACATTTCATTTAGTATTGCGGGCGCGGCGTTTTTCGGTCGGCAGAACTCCCTTCAGTTCAGCAGAATCGAGGTGTCAGCACTGTTTACTCTTCGCTGTTTGTTCGTGGTATGAAGTACATTCACATATCCAGTGGCTGTTTGCACAAAAAGAGATACTCTGGCGGTCTATCGTCACAGACCTTCAAAAATGAATGGGAGTGACAGAAAAGAGGGATGAGAATTCTCAATACATACCATCCAGTCGCATAAGAGACGGGTACTCCAGATTTGTTATGAAACGGTATTAGAATACAATGCAGAAGGAATTAAAGACTTAGTTCATAATGGAAGAAAAAAAATTACAACGATCAACAGACATTCATTGTTCTGTACATCAAGAAGCATTTTGTCTTAAATTTGCAAGCATGCAGCCTGTGAAGAAATTGGTTGTAGGAATAGCGCAATTTATGAAGTCGCATGCATTATTTCACTGAAAGCTGAGAAACAACTTCTTTCTGATGTGATAGGCATACATTTGGTGGCGTGTAAAATATCAAATCTCCGACATCGCTGCGGCCGGAAAAAGATCCTGCAATAACAGGAGCAACGACTACTGAAGAGAATCGTTCAACGTGACAGAAGTGCAGCCCTTGCGGAGATTGCTGCAGATTTCAATGCTCGGCCGTCAACAAGTGTCAGCGTGCGAGCAATTCAACGGAACATCATCGATATGGACTCTCGGAGCCGAAGGACCACTCGTGTACACTTGATGACTGCACGACACGAGGCTTTGCGCCTCGCCTGGGCCCGTCAACATCGACATTGGACTGTTGATGACTGGAAATATGTTGCCTGGTGGGACGAGTATAGTTACAAATTGTATCGAGCGGATGGACGTGTACGATTATGGAAACAACCTCATGAATCCATAGACCCTCTATGTCAGCAGGGAATTGTCCGAGCTCGTGGAGGCTCTGTAAAGGAGTGGGGTGCGTGCAGGTGGAGTGATATGGGACCCCTGATACGTCTAGATACGACTCTGACGGGTGACACGTACGTAATCATCCTCTCTGATCACCTGCATCCATTCATGTCCATCGTGCATTCCGACGGACTTAGGCAATTCCAGCAGGACAATGCGACACCCCACACGTTCACAATTGCTACAGGGTGGCTCCGAGTTAAACACATCCATTGACCACCAAACTCCCGAGACATGAACATTATTGAGCATGTATGGGATGCCTTGGAACGTACTGTCCAGAAGAGATCTCCACCCCTTGATATTCTTACCGATTTATGGACAGCCCTGCAGGATTCAAAGTGTCAGTTCCCTCCAGCACTACTTCAGACATTGGTCGAGTCCATGCTGTGTTTGTTGCGGCACTTCTGCGTGCTCGCTGGGGCCCTACACGATATTAGGCAGGTGTACCAGTTCCTTTGGGTCTTCCGTGTACGGTAATATAGAATTTCCTCAGGACAACATTATAGGACCGATACTGTTCCTGATATGCATCAATGAGCCGGCCGGGGTGGCAGAGCGGTTCTGGGATGTTCAGTCAGGAACCGCGCAACCGCTACGGTCGCAGGTTCGGATCCTGCCTCGGGCATGGATGTGTGTGATGTTCTTAGGTTAGTTAGGTTTAAGTAGTTCTAAGTTCTAGGGGACTGATGACTTCAAATGTTAAGTTCCATAGTGCTCAGAGCCATTTGAACCATTTTTTTGCATGGATAACTCTCCCAGTAGTATTAGTCACGGGGAAACAATTCTCTTTGCTGATGACAGAAATATTGTAGTCACTGGTAAAATAAAAATCCCATGCAGAGAAAGCAAATGAATGCTTCAAGGAAGTTTATAATTGGTCAATAAGCAATTAAGTGACACTGAACATAAAGAAACCAAATGTCATGAAGATCAGCTTGAAGATGGAGGATGATCCTATTAAATTAAATGTAGATGGCACCACTACAGCCAGTGTAACAAATGCAAAAGTTCTAGAAATGAATATTAATTCGTAGTTCAAGTGGTGTGTACACATAAACATATTTACTTCCAAACAAATGCCATGTTACGCCCCTACACTCCTGTCATCAGTGTGCAACAGCCAGTGTTTTTCAGTTACAGAGTACTCATATACTCACTCAGTGTTTATTTATGATATTCTTTCATGGGGATCAAATGCACAAAATATGAACACAATTTTCCAATTCCAGAAAATATCATCAGAATGATAACCAAAAACAGTAGTCGAGCTCATTGTAAAGATCTGTTCAAAACATTGGGAATTTTAACTGTACCTTGTGAATATAATTACCAAACAGTTGTACACACGAAAATAACGTTAGTGACTACTGCACAAAAGTCCGCCTCCATAGCTGAGTGCTCAGCGCGAGGGGCTTGCGAGGGGCTTGGGTTCGATTCCCGGCCATGTAGGAGACTTTCTCTGCTCGGGGCCTGACTGTCGTGCTGCGTTCATCACCATTTCATCCTCATCGACACACAAGTCGCCGAAGTCGCGTCAACCAATAGGATGACCAGGCGACTGGTCTACCCTATGGGAGGTCCTGGCCAAGCGGACATTTCATTTTCACAGCACAAACAGTTATTTCCATGACCGTGGCACAAGCGTTAGGTCACGAGTGGGCTACCGGCTGCCCGCGGGCCAGCTCATGCCCCGATTGGTTAAAATGGGGTCCGTGTAAGAAATTCGTGGAACAGAGAGAGGGGCGCTCGCATTGCAATCCGCCCGGGAAACATTTTCGGATATTCGCCATTCTTATGTTGCCATTATTCTAGTTTGACGTGTGTAATACAGCGGATAAATGCTAAAATCGAGTGATTTAGGTTTATAAACTTTTTAAAATGAACTAAGAAATAATGGTTTAATTTGTATACCATTTCAGAAATAACGTATGCCTATGTGGTCAACCATCAAAAGTGTTTTTGGATCAGTATTCAAAAAATGCTTGCTAATAGTGTATGCGGATATTAAAACACTAAACTGAAAAAAATAGAATGATTTGCCTGTGTTATCGAGTGGGATTATCCTTCTCATCGCCGTATTCCATTTTTCGAGTCTTTCTCGTTTTAACATTAGTAAATAATTCTTGTCCATTGCGGACGTATTACAACACTGCATGAGTTGAAACTGAAGCTAATTTATAATGAATTAGCCACAGCTATTTGCTTTTATGGGCGTTTATTATTCCATGACGATATTTCATGATGTTTGCTATCCCGTTTTAAATTTATCTACATTTCGTGAACATTGTGTCTTTACTAACGGGACTGCAGAATTTTACAACAGAAGTTCTTGAGACAGCTATTTTAAAACATCGTAATAAAGAAACAATGTCCACGACGCGTAAAGATAAAGATAAAATGAGTGTATCTCAAAAACGCGTATTTGAGGCAAAAGTTTTTGGCGTGGTGTATCGTGAAAGGGGTGCCATTCGTATCTGTGCTTTACCCCGTAAACATTAACACCACGGGACTTTATTCACAAGGAGTGCTGCTCTCTCTTCACGTGCCTATCCAGCAGTACGAGGGTCATTCCAAAAGAAATGCACACCATTTCTGTAAAAATATAGTTTTCATTCTGCATGTGTGAAAGTTTTACAGTGTGTAGATACTTCCTTCCCGCTTGCTTTCAAACTTAGATCAACCTGTTCCCGTGAGTGGCGCCGTCACAGCATGTCTTCAAGATGGCTGCTACACTTCACGTTCGTCAGAAGCAACGTGCTGTCATAGAATTCCTGTGCTGTGAAAACGAGACAGTGGGAAACATCCACAAGAGGTTGAAAAAGGTGTATGGAGATGTGCTGTGGATCGCAGTACAGTTAGTCGGTGGCCAAGCATGTTACATGATGAAAGCGGGCACGGCAATATTGAGGATTGTCCTCGCAGCGGCAGGCCTCGTACTGCACACACTTCAGACAATGTGCAGAGAGTTAACGAATTGGTGACTGCTGACAGACGCATCACAGTGAACGAATTGTTACGCTACGTTGGGATAGGGGAAGGAAGAGTTTGCAGAATACTGAAAGTGTTGGCGTTAAAAAAGGTTTGTGCCAGGTGGGTTCCCAGGATGTTGACAGTGGCTCACAAAGAAACAAGAAAAACGGTATGCAGCGAACTTTTGGAACAGTACGGGAATGGTGGAGATGAATTTCTTGGAAGAATTGTGACAGGTGATGAAACATGGTTCCATCATTTTTCACCAGAGACGAAGAGGCAATCAATAGAGTGGCATCATGCAAATTCACCCAAGAAAAAAAAAATTCAAAACCACACCTTCTGCTGGAAAAGTTATGGCTACGGTGTTTTTCGATTCCGAAGGACTCTTGCTTGTGGACATCATGCCAAGTGGAACCATCATAAATTCTGATGCATGTATGACGACACTGAAGAAACTTCAAGCTCGACTGAGTCGTGTTCGACCACATCGGCAAAAGCAGGATGTTTTGCTGTTGCACGACAACGCAAGGCCACATGTCAGTCATAAAACCATGGAAGCGATCACAAAATTCGGATGGGCAACACTGAAACACCCGCCTTACAATCCTGACCTGGCTCCATGTGACTATCATCTCTTTGGGAAACTGAAAGACTCTCTTCGTAGAACAAGGTTTGAAGATGATGACTCCCTTGTGCTCGCTGCCAAACAGTGGCTCCAACAGGTTGATCCAGAATTTTACCGTGCGGGTATACAGGCGCTGGTTCCTAGATAGCGTAAGGCAGTTGAGAGGGATGGAAATTACGTGGAGAAATGAAAATATTGTTCCTAAAGGATGTCTCTACACATTGTAACACTTTCAAACTAGTAGAATAAAAGATGGTTTTTTAAAAAAATAGTGTGTTTTTCTTTTGAAGTGACCCTCGTAAGTATGTGAATCAGGCCCACGGGGCACTAAAGGTTCAGCACGCTTAATCTAGAATGAACTTACATTTTTCAAGGAAGAATCAACATGAAACTCGAAACATCATTTTCTACCAAGGAATGAAACTGTACAATATATTATCAAAGGAGTTTCAATAATTTAAAAAGGCAGTTAAAAAGTACCTATTATATCAAACACTGTATTCACTGAATGATTAATTAGGTAACACAGACTAGGGCTTTGCTAAAAGTGTAACAAAAAAAAGAGAATAACGATGATAAAACATCTGACATCCCGCATAACAGTTTCACATTATATTCTTTCCTTCTTTTCCTTTCTTTTCTGGAAAAACTTACTTCCGAAGCTATGCAGTGTATAATGCTACCACCTTATCCTCTTTCTGAGCTTAACATCTGTTGTGATTGGCAGGAGAGCCAACACCGGGTTACTAGAGGAAGCCGAAAGGCACGCGTTTTAGCTCACACAGGCTGGCGTGAGGTCTGGAACAGGACAAGGAAATTAGAATTTAGAAAAAACGGACGTAGATGGTGGAATACTTTAATCCGTTAATGAAGAACGTCGGTCTTGACGGTACATTATTACAGTATCAATAGCAACTGGTACTGGCGCCTTGCTAGGTCGTAGCAAATGACGTAGCTGAAGCCTATGCTAACTATCGTCTCGGCAAATGAGAGCGTATTTTGTCAGTGAACCATCGCTAGCAAAGTCGGTTGTACAATTAGGGCGAGTGCTAGGAAGTCTCTCTAGACCTGCCGTGTGGCGGCGCTCGGTCTGCAATCACTGACAGTGGCGACACGCGGGTCCGACGTATACTAACTGACCGCGGCCGATTTAAAGTCTACCACCTAGCAAGTGTGGTGTCTGGCGGTGACACCACAACATCTACTCTTTATGGAGAGTTACTGATGCAGTTTTTCGGGCTAGTTAATGGGAAAATGTGGCGCGCGTCACCTGACAGTGCGTGCAGTGTTATGCACCAATGTGTGTATAAAGTGCGTAGTGTGTGCAGTGACTGGGTGTGAGAAATGAATGAATAGGACAGCATTAGCCTTTTATTATTGATAAATAGAGGGTTACAGTTATTGAAATACAAGAAAAAACGTAAATTAGTTACAAACTACCGTGTAGATAAACTCTATTCAACATGTAAACGTCACTACAGATATTCGGATTTAGGTTATGACATGTTCGATATGCCTGCCATCATTGCCAATGATGTGACGCAGACGAATAGCGTAATTCTGCATGACCCGTTGAAGTGTCGGAGCGTCGATGCTGTCGATGACCTCCTGAATGGCTGTTTTCAGCTCAGCAATGGTTTTGGGGTTATTGCTGTACACCTTGTCTTTAATACAGCACCGCAAAAAAGAGTCGCATGTGTTCAGATCCGGAGAATATGGCGGTCAATCGAGGACCATGCCAGTGGCATCTGGGTACCCCACAGCCAGAATGCGGTCCCCGAAGTGCTCCTCCTGGACATCAAACACTCTCCTGCTTCGATGGGTCGAGCTTCGTCTTGCATGAACCACATCTTGTCGAAATCAGGGACACTTTGAATAACGGAGATGAAATTATCTTCCAAAACCTTCACGTACCGTTCGGTAGTCACCGCGCCATCACGGAATACTATACCGATTATTCCATGATTGGACATTGCACACCACACAGTCACCTGTTGAGGGTGAAGATACTTCCCGATCGCGAAATTCAGATTCTCAGTCCCTCAAATGCACCAATTTTACTTATTGACGAACCCACCCAAATGAAAGTGGGCTTCGACGCTATACCAGACAACAATGCGCATACTAATTCCCATCGTGCCTTGCGGTCAACCGTACAGTTTGAACGTCCTAGTGCAAACCGTTCAGAAGTTATGATGATTTTATTGCATATAGTTCAATGGTTGTCACCCTGTAACTTATTTGTTAAACAGTATTGTATACTAGGGGTAAACCGAATGAGGTAGCGCTGTTTTAAACAGAGTGTCGTTATATTCGGGAGGTTGGAGGCAGGAATTTCTATCCAGTCGTCCTGATTCACTTGGTCCCCCTAAATTACTTCAGTCAAGTTCAAGGATGGTTCCTAGTATAAGGCCACGGCCAACTATCTGCCCTGTCCTTATCATTCTAGACCTGCAAGTTTGTAAATGTTTGTGTGTGAAATAGTTTATTTTTGTTGTTCTTAAATTGTAATACCAAGACATGTCCAATATCCTTGTCAAAGAGATCTACAGATAAGTAAAACTACTACTACTACTACTACTATTACTATTACATGGTAAACAGGACTAAGAGCGGATATTGAACATATACAAAAGAACGCTGATACGTTTGACTCGCGGAGGAACATTATGGAAATGCTGACAAATCTGAAGCGGCAGGCGCTTAAAGATAGTTGTCACGTGAAAGGCCGGCCGTGGTGTCCGAGCGGTTCTAGGCGCTACAGTCTGGAACCGCGCAACCGCTACGGTCGCAGGTTCGAATCCTGCCTCGGGCATGGATGTGTGTGATGTCCTTAGGTTAGTTAGGTTTAGGTAGTTCTGAGTTCTAGGGGACTGATGACCTTAGAAGTTAAGTCCCATAGTGATCAGAGCCATTTGAACCATTTCTTTGTCACGTGAAAGCCTGCTTACGAAGTTTCAAAAAGCAGTATTCAGCAATCTACAGATGTACTGAAGCCTTTTAGGTCTTTCTCACGTAAGAACCGCAAATTTAAAATTAGACTAATTACAGTTTTCAGATTTATGAAGTAATTCTCTCCGCGCTCCAAACGCGAAAGGAAAGGGACTTGAAGAAATCCCATACAGGTGGTAAATTGAGAAATATCCAGCACCCCACTTCACAGTGGTTTGCGCAGTGTTGGTGTAGATGCACGACAACCAAAGGTTGTCGAGAATTTCAAAGGGAGGATTAAGCAACGACTGACCGATTGGAATAGGCGAAAGAAATAGAATGAAAAATGAATGAGTAGCTTCGATAGATGGCATAATGAGGATAGCAAACGAACAACTAGACAAAATGAAAAGGCTCAACGAAATTCTTGCATAACAGATGATGTATTACATTTCAGTCATAAAAGCGAAAATATGAAAAACAATCAGCAAATGAAGCAGGAGAAGGGGAATGTAGATGGTTAAAAGCCGGGACGAGAAACTTAAAGCTGTAGAAGTATGCTTTGCTACGGGTAAGCTAGGTGCTGCGAAACGGAAAATTACGGAAATGTTTGGAGAAACGACCAGCAGCTGTATCAGAGTCAGGAGTTCAGAAGGCAAGTTAGTACAAAGTAAAGGAGGGAAGACTGAAAGGTGGAGGGAAATATAGCAAGACTGTGATATGTATTGGGGGATGCGAATTGCGAAAAGCCTTTGAAAGAATGCTAAAAGTCCTTACTCGCAACATGTCTGGAGTTGACATTTGAACAGGCTTGTTAAGATCCTTGGCACCACCAACCACAACTTTTTCAATGAGTGTGCGGGGTGTATTACAAAAGTGAAATACCATCGCACTTTAGAAAACCACAATAACCCCAGTTCTAAAGCAGGCAGACGCTAACAGGTGTGAGCACCGTCAAATCTTCAAAAATGGTTCATATGGCTCTGAGCACTATGTGACTCAACATATGAGGTCATCAGTCCCCTAGAACTCAGAACTACTTAAACCTAACTAACCTAAGGACGTCACACACATCCATGCCCGATCCAGGATTCGAACCTGCGACCGTAGCAGTCTCGCGGTTCCGGACTGAAGCGCCTAGATCCGCTCGGCTACCGCGGCCGGCGGAGGGGAATAAACAGTGAGGTCATCTGTCCCATGGGATTAGGGAAGTATGGGGAAGGAAGTCGGCCGTGCCCTTTATAATGAACCGTCCCGCCATTTGCCTGAAGTGGTTTACGGAAATCACGGGAAACCTAGACAAGGATGGCCGGTCGGGGTGGTCAAGCGGTTCTTGGCGCTACAGTCTGGAACCGAGCGACCGCTACGGTCGCAGGTTCGAATCCTGCCTCAGGGCATGAATGTGTGTGATGTCCTTAGGTTAGTTAGGTTTAAGTAGTTCTAAGTTCTAGGGGACTGATGCCCTCAGAAGGTAAGTCCCACAGTGCTCAGAACCATTTATTTTTTTTGAACAAGGATGGTCGAACTTCGGTTTGAACCGTCGTCTTCCCGAATGCGAGTCCAGTGTGCTAATCACTGCGCCACCTCGCTCCGTGCAAGCACTGAAAGAAACCAAGGAGGAAGTTGGAATAGGAACTAAAACAAAAATTCGAAGATTTGCCACTGACATAGTTATTCTGTTACTGACGTCAAAGCGTTTGGAAAATCAATTGAATCGAATGGATAATTCCTTGGAAAGAGATTATAAAATTATCAGGAACGAAAGTAAAACAAGGATAATAGAGTGTGGTGTAATAAAGTGAAGAGATTCTGAGAGAATTAGAATAGGAAATGAGGCATTTAAGCCGGCTGCTGTGGCCGATCGGTTCTTGGCCCTTCACTCTGGAACCGCGCAACCGCTACGGTCGCAGGTTCGAATCCTGCCTCGGGCATGGAGGTGTGTGATGTCCTTAGGCTAGTTAGGTTTAAGTAGTTCTAAGTTCAAGGGGACTGACGACCTCAGATGTTAAGTCCCATAGTGCTCAGAGCCATTTGAACCATTTTGAGGCATTGAAATGAAATGATCGTATGACATTGTTGGCCGGGAGGCCCATGCGGGGAGGTTCGGCCACCATATTGCAAGTTCTTTTTAGTTGACGCCACTTCGGCGAGTTGCGAGTCAATGATGATGAAATGATGATGAAGAACACACAACACCCAGTCATCACGAGGCAGAGAAAATCCCTGACCCCGCCGGGGATCGAACCCGGGACACTGTGCGCGGGACACGAGAACGCTACCGCAAGACCACGAGCTGCGGACTTTGAGGCATTAAAAGCAGTAAACTAGTTTTAGTATTTGGGTAGAAAAATGAGTAATTATGGCAGAAGTGAAGATGATACAAAATGATAACTCTTCTGGAAAAGAGAAATATATAGACTATTAATGCGGAAAATAAATTTAAGTTATTTTTATGTTGTGAAACATACACAATAAGCGGTACACACAAGATAAAAGTATGATTTGAAATGTGGTGTTGCAGCAGAATGCTGAAAATTTGATAAGTGCAGTAGTTCGAATTACCAGTGAAGCGGTAAAGAACGAAGTCGGGCAGAAAAAATCTTTATGGTACAACAGACTAAAAGAAGGGATAGATTCATTCTGTGACATTAAGAAATACTTGGTTTGAAAACAGAGGGAAATGTGGGAGGGCTAAACATTTTAGAGGAAGACCAACGTTTGAATACATAGAGAGCCGAGACGGGTGCAGGGTTTATCAGTTATGGAGACATGAAGAGACTTGCACGGGATACGTTAGCTTGAAGAACTTCCTTAAACCAGTCGTTGAACCGAAAACCACAACACTGATTATCGTAATATAGCACGTGATTTCATGTTTGTGAGATGAACAATCTGTATATTCCGTGGTTATCATAGTCTTTGAACATGAAAGTCTTCTAGGTATAGTACTGCGTCACATTAGAAATAATCATCACCGAAGTTTCGGCCATGGTTGCAGTGACCTTTTCCTGGGTCTCCCAGTAGACCTATAAGAAGGCCATTGGGACTGTGGCCGAAACGCTGTTGCTAGTTATTTACACATCCAGAAGATTTCTATGTTAACTGAGTCTAGCCATCGGAGGTCTGCGCCATTATATATTTTATTAGTTATGTTGCGGTTCTCTGACGCAAACGAACTTAGCAACAACATTGATGGCTAATCAGTTCGAGTACATAATTATTATCGATTGGCCCGGCCTGCACGATTGTTCGTTGATAGCCGTATGGCGGATACCATTCCATTCTGTCTCCCTGTTCTCGGAAGCACGCAATGCATTATGCTGCACGACTATATCAACTAGAAAAAAATTATACGTTGCAGCTGCGGAGAAGGCTACCGGCAGCCCGATGTTTGTAGGAAGAATTCTGGGAAACTGCGGTTTATCTGCAGGTTGCCACGTAAAATTCCCACGTGCAGTGCAGTCTTGAGTAGGCCGTATCGCTCAGTCGCGTAGAATTCCTCCGGAGTCAAACTGATGAAGGAGATCGAGGGACTCCAAAGATGCCCGGCAGAATACGTGACAAGTTTGTCTGGCAAGACTGGAGCGACGCGCAGATTTTCAACGATCTCAGTTGGCGTACTCAAGGAGAAACTATTTTTTTTATTCGGAAGCTGCTATTGGAAGTCCGAAAATCAATTTTGTATCAAGATTCCAGAGATACTCTATTTTCTCCTTCACCTACGTCGATACTTCACTGCTCTTCAAGCCACATTACGGTGTGTGCTGTTATTACTGTAATTTTGAATCCAATATCGCTTTCCCCCTTCTTTGTTCCATTCGCGAATCTTGCGTGGCAAAAACAGCTGTCGATGAATATCCCTATGAGCTAAAGTTTCTCTGAGTTTCTCGTCGTGGTCATTTTGCGAGAAAAATGCAGCAGAAAGTAAGGTCTTATAATTAAATGATTCCCTGAGACATTTAAATCTCTTTATTATCTACGATATTGATCGAAGCAGACGAAATGAATTAAAATTTGTGCTGCGGCCGGGACTTGCTTTTACAGGGCAGTCGCTTTATCCGCCCTTTTTTTTTTTTTTTAAAAAAAGGTGTAGAGTGGCCAGTTACGAGCAGGTGGAGACAAGGTGGGCAGGGGTCGGAAACCGAGGCCTGGCCGCGATGCCTCCCCCCTCCCATCCCTGAATCACTTCCTCAAAGTAGCTGTTTGATTTATTTAATTTAATTAATTTATTTATTTATTACCAGGAACAGGGTAAATGAACAAAATATCTTTATTGGTACAAGCTTAAATACAACAGAAATGCCATCCTTCCAGCGGAAATAACACGAGACATTACACTCGTACAAGGCGAGCAATTTTTTTTATTAACAAGGTGTAGGAAAAAAAAGAATAATGATACTGATGTAAGCTAAGAGGTATGAAGCGAAAGACGGTAGAGTGGGGGAAAAACCAGCGTGTTCTGTTATAGTGCATAAAAGAAAGGAGGCGCGTATCCATGCGCCTACTCCACTGTGGGTTACAATATAGATAGTAGCTCGGAGAGTCTCAGATGTCAGGAGGGGGGGGGGGGGGTGCTGTCGGCGTGTGGCACCATCCAACTGAGTGAGGGTGACGTAAAGATCTCGTGGTGCAGGTAATTGGCGAAGAAGGGGCGGTAGCGCGGTCAGTGCTCGACTTCACTGTGGGCGGTTTGTAAATACTGCCAGAAATCAAGGCGTGATTTGTCGCCATCATTATACATGTAGGTCACCGTCCATCCCTTGACCCATACAATCGCATGATTTTTGGTGGCGGGGAAATAAATATCCTCAGGATGGATAAAAGTCGATGGGTCAATCGAGTCCGGCGGAACGCGGATGTAACAGGCAACGAACTGTCGGCCAAGTTTTCAGACGTAATGGAACAAAGTGGAGAGTCCGTTAGCCCGATGGCGTGAAGACGTTGATTTGTGGCGAATTTTCCATTTGCGACTTAGTACCATATTGCCCGGACGTTCGAGGGAAGAAAAGGCTGGTGGATATGACGCCAAACCGTGGGCCACCGCTTGGACGGATGTGTGAGTTCGGTATTGTTGCTGGATATGGAACGAAGCAGTGGGGTGTAAAAATCTTTAGATCGAGGAGAACGCGTGGTCGGTAAGTGTGTGTGTGAGCATAACTGAAGTCGACGATGAAATCAGAAATGTGCGTGAGATGGTGCTTGATGTGTCCGACTGGTACTGGTGGCGTTATGGTCGCGGGCAGGGACTCGAACCTGGGTCTTCTTGCTTGCTAGGCAGAAATACTAACCATCACACTACCACAGCACGATGGCCAACATTGCTGCTCGAACTACCTAAGCTGAGTGTCCTCCCCAACAAAGGGAAAAATGAATTGAAGTTTGTGTTGGGGAGGGCACTCAGCTTAGGTAGTTCTTTTCCCTTTGTTGGGGAGGGCAATCAGCTTAGGTAGTTGGTGCAGCAATGTTGACAATCAGTCTATGGTGGTGTAATGGTTAGCATTTCTGCCTAGCAAGCAAGACGCCCCGGGTTCTGCTTCGATCATTATCGTAGAAAGTAAGGTGTTGCATAAACCCGTCATGCCGTCTAACTGCAGAAAACGAGACATTATCGTATGGCGTTATTAGCTTGGAGTTATTAGGCCGCCTAGTACGAGTCTTTCTATACTGTCCAGTCACACTAATGTGACCACCTGCCAATGCGGATCTCTGCGAGACGTGCAGGAAGGTAGTCAGTGAGGTTCTGGAAGGTACCGACAGGTATATGGAGCCATGCCGAATCCAGTGCTGTGGCCAGCTTCGCTAGATTTCTGAGGATACGTGGCGCGAACATCCCGATCGAAGTGGTTCCGGAAATTCTCGATTGTGGTTAAATTGTGGGAGTCTGGTGACCAGAGGAATTCGGTTAACTCATCCTGGTGCTCTTCGAACGATGCAAGTACAGTGCGAGTTGTTTGACTGGTTGATTTGTCCTGCTGATAGATGCCATTGTGCCAAGGAAAAATAACGACA
This sequence comes from Schistocerca americana, assembly GCF_021461395.2. NCBI lineage: Eukaryota > Metazoa > Arthropoda > Insecta > Orthoptera > Acrididae > Schistocerca > Schistocerca americana. The sequence continues at coordinate 700,658,951 of NC_060122.1, forward strand.
AGATCACCCAGGGAATGTCAGTAAAACATTCCCAGGATTATAAAGCTGCCTCCTTGTTTGGTTTGAGATGTTTCACGTTGTACACACCAATAGCCGTTTGTCAGATGGAGAAAGAAACATAATTCATCCGAAAAGGCCACCTGTCGCCAATCAGTGGACGTCCAGTTGCGGCATTGGCTTGCAAATTCCAGCCTTCGCCGCCGATGAACAGCAGTCAGCTTGGATGCATAAACCAGGTGCCTGCTGTGGAGGCCTATACAGAGCAACGTTCGTCGAACAGAGATACTGGCAGTAGGCCATTGGCTCGTCTGGACGTTCGGTTGCTCAACATTTGCACGTCTGTTTGCCCGTACACATTTCCGCAGCCGTCGTTCGCACCTGTCACCTACGGGCCTTGGTGCATCACAGTTGCCTCTGTGCCGCTTTTGGCTCTACGCACTATTAGACTTAACACCCGAGGTCATCAGTGCCCTAGACTTAGAACTACTGAAACCTAACTAACCTAAGGACATCACACACATCCATGCCCGAGGCAGGATTCGAACCTGCGACCGTAGCAGCAGCGCGGTTCCGGACTGAAGCGCCTAGAACCGCTCGGCCACAGCGGCTGGCGTGCCGGTTTTGTATAGCGCTATTTTGCTATGGATATTATACTTTAAACTTGGCGGAATGCGAACAGTTTACGAACATAACAGTTTCGGAAATGCTTCCAGTCTTGGCCGGAAAGCTAATGATCATGCTCTTTTGAACGTCAGATAAATAGCTCCGTTTTCGCATTACGACAACGTCTGCGCTGTTTTCCGTTCCCCCCCCCCCCCCCCCCCCTCCTCCACCTCCCCGACACACTTAATACAACCTCCGCTGCTAATGCGGCCACCTGCCGTCTCTGAGCAGTTATTGAACGTCGAACACAGGCGGCGGTCATATTAATGTGCCTGGAGCTTGTATCTAACTCCCACGGCTTGCATGTCTTTGCGATGAAGATTAGATATAATGATTAGGACAACACAGACACCCAGTCCCCGAGCGACACGAGCTGCGGACTCCAACCTCAGGGGGTAACTAAGACACCAAAAAGCCATATGGTAGCCACTTTCACACACTACACTTGCGTGTGTAATGTGGAAGAACAACAGCATCACTTTCAAACTGCGTGCCGTACGTATCTTGGACGTCGAATTGCAAGCATCAGTATGTTCTGTAGGATTTTTGTCTGCCATAATGCTCCAAAGAAGAGGCTATGCAGGCTAATGATGTGGCCTTAGATCCTAATGCACTTAGATCATATCCTGGTGGTAAAAACAATGTCTTCGGCAGTATTCGGCCAAAATAATGGAGACGTTTTTGAGTAAAGTTCAACATCTACACACACACACACACACACACACACTTACACACACACACACACACACACACACATATATATATATATATATATATATATATATATATATATATATATATATATATATATGTGTATGTGTGTGTGTGTGTGTGTATGTGTGTGTGTGTGTGTGTGTGTGTGTGTGCGTGTGACTTGCGGAGTATATAAATACTCCACAAGTCACCTTGCGGTGCGTGGAGGAGGGTACACTTCCCTCATCTCCTGATTTGCAGGAAGAATGATTGCCGGTAAACCTCCATGTGGGCTCGAATCTAATTTTTATCTTCACGTTCCTTTCGCGTAGGAGAATGCAATACGAAAAGTTGACATGAGTGGGTGGTATCCCTAGTTCCTGCTCCGTGTAATCATCTCCACGCGTCATCACCCTAGTATGGTGCAAAGATGATCCGCATCAGGTCGAAACCGGTCACCACCTATGAATACCACTTCTGTTTAAATATTTTATTACCAAGCAATATATTTGTACGTCTCGGAACTTTTAACAGTAAACAACACTGCGATGCAGAACGCCTCTCTTGCAGCGGCTACCACTGGAGTTTGTTGATTATCTTCGTGAAGATTTCGTGCTTACTTAATGGAACTGTAAACAAAAGAGCTGCTCTTCTTTGAATCGTCTCTGTTATCTCTATCAGTCCTGCCTGACTAAGTTAATGATAACCAGAGTACGTATCAACCATCATCATTAGTAGTGCATCTCTCACATTTTCTCGGCGATTGATTAATGGTATGCTTCCGGGTATACAGAAGAGCTGTTGTTTTCATTTTATGCACGAAATTTCGACGATCGACCCAGTAGTTTTCTTCAGGTGTTCAAGTTTTGCTAATATGTATACTCGCTACCTGGTCTCTATACAGCCTACGAGTTATTGCTGTTACGTGTACTCTCAGCATCTGAAGCAGACGACTTGATCAGCGATCGAAATGTCGAGCTTTAGATGGAATCAATAGCTTGGCTATGTATCCGGAAGCACACTATTAATCATTGGTATAAGGGACGATGAAAAATTTTTCGTTTGAGGGCGTTGCTGTAGCGTAGACACAACATGGTGCCACTCCGATGCTGGTATACAAGCACCTACGTGTAGGCAATGGGTTAGCATGGTATTCGTGTCTTTAAAACGTGCGTGAGATAAATGCGGAAACGTGAACTATGGTGACGTTATTAGCAGACGCATCCGAGCAGGACCTACGTACTGTTATTCTTTTCTTGGCTGCCAACGGCGAAACACGGTACATATCAATAGGAGAATGAAGAAGTTGTATGTGACAGCATTTCTGTCGAAAACCAGCTCCGACAACAGGTGCTGCTGCTTCGTGACAACGCAAGTTCCCAACCGCAAACCTCGTAATGCAGAAAGAAAGATCCTTTATCATTTAGCTACAATATAGCAGGTCAGCAACTGGAAGCAGTTAATTCCATACATTATCTGGGAGTACGCATTAGGAGTGATTTAAAATGGAATGATCATATAAAGTTGATCCGCCGGTAAAGCAGATGCCGGACTGAGATTCATTGGAAGAATGCTAAGGAAATGCAACCCGAAAACAAAGGAAGTAGGTTACAGTACACTTGTTCGCCCACTGCTCGAATATTGCTCACCAGTGTGGGATCCGTACCAGATAGGGTGATAGAAGAGAGAGAGAAGATCCAACGGAGAGCAGCGCGCTTCGTTACAGGATCATTTAGCAATCGCGAAAACGTTGCGGAGATGATAGATAAACTCCAATGGAAGACTCTGCAGGAGAGACGCTCAGTACCTCGGTACGGGCTTTGTTGAAGTTTCGAGAACATACTTTCACTGAGGAATCCAGCAGTATATTGCTCCCTCCTACGTATATCTCGCGAAGAGACCATGAGGATAAAATCAGAGAGATTAGAGCCCACACAGAGGCATACCGACAATCTTTCTTTCCACGAACAATACGAGACTGGAATAGAAGGGAGAATCGATAGAGGTACTCAAAGTACCCTCCGGCACACACCGTCAGGTGGCTTGCGGAGTATGGATGTAGATGTAGATGTAGAAGTTACGCCAGCTCAAGTAGGAGCCCTTTAATCTTGGTTTCTCCCCTGCGATTGTCGCCCCTTCGGTCCCTTAAAAAGAGGCCTTTAAGGGTCGACGATTCCTGTGGGTATTTACGGACTTCTACATGCAGCAGTACGTGGAGTTTTACCAACCGGTACCTTCGACCTGTTGCGTCGGTGGGATGAGTGCCACAATGCTTTCAGCGATTTTACCTGATTGGCATACCGATTCCGGACTGCACAGCCTTCGGAAGGAAACTTCTTGATCGCCCCTTGTGGTATTAGTAATTTATAGGTCCAAGGATCATTTCACAGGATCTGTCAACTTGTCGTGTCCTGACGTAGGTGGGAGAGGGAGGAAAGGGGTTACTGGTCAGTCTGCGCTCCCGAGTGATACAGAGCAGAAGGCAAAAGGACGATTCGCAGTGAAGGCATTTGATTGTTTTCTTCTATCTGAGCCAACACTGGTACAGGCATTTACTAGAAACGCAGATGGTGAGACTTGGTACGAAACTCGTTGTGGAGACTCTTTGACAAACAGGATTTTGAAATAGTTATGTATTCCAGACGGGACTAACTAATACACTGGAGGCTAGTTCCAGAGTTAGAAAAAGCATGAATGACACTGTTACAATGGAAGTCAGTGCAGAAGTCCCAGGAGTGGATGCTAACCACAGTAGCAAACACTAGCAGCATCTTAAGGCAACAACTTAGCTGCAAAACAAAACATACCGAATGTGACGCTGTTCACTGAGGCACTCCAAGTGAGAGAGCAGACTTACGCGGAGCTGGACCGAGGCTGGAGTCGACGGACGCGGATTCGGCGCCCAGATCGTCTGACTGAGAACTCTGCCAAAATGCAAAATCTAGGGGTTTTAAAGAATCGCGTGGGTGCACTGTTTTTCCAACTTAAGGCTACCCAGTCAATCCCGCAGGCCTCGTGCAGGCGCCTGCCAATCACGGTTTAGTTAGGTCCCCTCTACTGCTCCTAAGGCGGGGATGTTAATGCAGTTGCACTAAGTCCGTATTTGGTATCAACATTTTTCAGCTGAAAGCTAAACGTAACTGCACTGCCAAATAAGGCTTGCAACATTATTGTTATACGTCATTTACCCCGCCTCTCGGGCTCTCCGGAGTAAGGGACTGCTAGGTCAACAGTTTTTTTTTGTTGCTTTTTCGCTCTCTTTCTAACCCTTGTGAACCTACTGACGTTGCTGTTCTCAGGGCTGGTATGAAGCTGGCTTTATCGCTAATACGTGCCTGTTGGTTACAAAGTTCTACGGTGGCAACCTACGACAGCGTCTAGACGACATATGAAGTTACATGTTAATTCCTTGAAGAGTAACTAGCGCGCCGGGACCGCGTATGAGGGCGTCTGCATTTTCGCAAGGCTCTCCCCTTACCGTTTACTTCATGTAACAATATCTCTCCTAGTTTCGTCTGCCCTCAGCATCGTCTCTGTTTCCTCGCCTTGGAGCGGCTGTTCTCCTTTCTCACAGCTTCAAGATAACACTACAGTAGCAAGGAATAATCAATATATTACAAACTTATTATAAGGAAGATATGCTCTAATGGCTCTAAGCACTATGGGACTTAACATCTGACGTCATCAGTCCCATAGACTTGGAACTACTTAAACCTAACTAACCTAAGGACATCACATACATCCATGCTCAAGGCATAATTCGAACCTGCGACCGTAGCAGCAGCGCGGTTCCGGACTGAAGCACCTAGAACCGCTCGGCCACAACGAAGATATGCTCTGATGAGCCAACTGTCCACCACGAGACTGCTGGAGTTGCGGGCGCGCGACGTGGTAGGGAAAGTACAGAAGAAGTGCACAGACGACCGGGGAATCGTTCTGGCGACGATACAAGCAGCAAATGGAACGATTCACTGACGTGAGCGACTCTGATAAACGGCAGGCGTTATGGCCCAGCGACAGAGAACGAAGATCTCGGAAACAGTGAAGCTAGTCGGATTGCTACTGTCGTGAGCATCTACAGAAAGTGGTTGTAGGATGGTGAAACCACGAGTAGCCGACAAGATGTTGGGTGAGAAGGTCGGAGGCTTGCCCGCACTGTGCAGTAAGACAGGCGGCGATCTGCGACAGGTCTGACGACAGAGTGCAATGCTGGTGCAGGAACAAATGTTCCGGAACACAGCATTCAGCGCACATTGTTGAAAATGGGGTTCCGCAGTAGACGACTTCTACGTTTTCCCTTATTTTCTCAAAGACGATTTCAGTGGGCGTGGGATAACCAATATTGGACTGTGAATCAGTGGAAATGTTTCACCTGGTGGGACGGTCACGTTACTTGCTACATCACATCGACGGTCGTGTCCAAATGCTCCGTAATCCATCCGAACTGGTGCTCGATACATGCAACGCGCTACAGGCGCAGCCTAGTGTTGGCAGTATTGTGATGAGAGGGGTGTTTACCTGGGCTGGTACGGGACCTGTGTTAGTAATCGAAAAGAACATGGCAACTGTGGGCTAAGTTAATTTTTTATGGATCACCTGCGTCCCTTCACGTTTGGTGTCAAACTCGACGGCGACGGCATCTTCCAGGAGCACAACTGTCCATTCCACTGCAGTGGTTTGAGAAGCATGGTAGTGAACTTACGTTGATGTCTTGTCCACCAAATTAGCCCTGTCTAAACCAAATGGAACGCGTCTGGGCACCAGCTCTGCATCCACCAACCACAGCCCAGTAGCTTGTGGGAATTTCGTGACCTTAGCCTAGACATCTGTCGCCACGTATCTCCATATACGTCTTATAGAATCCACGTCACGGAGAATTGCTACTGAACTGCGTTTCAGAAATGGACAAATACGCTTAAAAGACACGACAGTATTAAATTTTTACCCTGCAATTACCAATCTATGACTGCTGCTGTTGAAAACCAATACCCGACGTTTCGAAGGAATGTACTGGGAATAAAGCATTGAAGATGACTTCGTGTTAAATAATACGAAATGAATGAAACGAAATTACAATCACTGTGGGATAACCTTAAGTTACAATCTCTTTCTGAACCTCTGCCCTCATTAATAAGCTATTATTGGATAACCCAGTCAGCTGTTTTATTAATTCTATTTAATTCATACGACCAATTTCAGAATTCCATCTTCAGACGTGCCTGTGCCTGTCCGGCTTAACCGAAACGTTTAAGTACTTAAAATGATCCAAAATGCGACCACATCTAAATTCAGTACAATTGTAAGCATATAATATGACAGTTCTTGTATACGCCCAATACGAAGGTCAAAAATACATTTCCCGAAATCTCATGTCTGATCTTATGATTACCCCCGTGCTGTATACACTGTTGCTAAACAACGTTGGAACTGGTAAACAGTTAAGACTAAGGTTGTCACCTCTTTTTTTTTTTGAACAAATGAAGTATTATGTTGGTTGTTCAAGGTAGGAAAAAAGTGTAATGTATCAAAATAATGTGTTATTTATTTTGCTTAATTATTTCGTTCAAAAATATTATTTATTGCTTTCAGCAGTATTTAAAAAATTACTGTCACTCGTGAACAGCTTCACAGTATCTTTGCTGTCACATATAAGTTAAGGTAAGAAAATAATTCATCTTTTATCAAATTCGGAGACGCTTTGTTTCTTTGTTTTGTATATGTAGAGGGAGTGCTCAGTTCTCTAAAACTGCCTTCATCCAAGATTCATTGTTCATAAAGCTATAAAACCAAATACTCGAACTTTATTGCACTAAATCCGCCTCACATGAAAAGAAACTGGAACACACAATGCAAGGTTCTGCCACGCTACAATACTGCGACAACTGCTAGACCGCTGAGGTTGGCAGCAGTCGTCTCATAAGACACTAAAATGTTGCTACTAATGTCGATGTGTAACAAGCATTACTATGGAGCCGTCGGCTAATACGCCGTGATACAATTAATCCACGGAGAGATGTTGAATAACTTTATACAGGATGGTCCATTGATAGTGACCGGGCCAAGTATCTCACGAAATAAGCATCAAACGAGAAAATTACAAACAACGAAACTCATCTAGCTTGAAGGGGGAAGCCAGATGGCGCTATAGTTGGCCCGCTAGATGGCGCTGCCATAGGTCAAACGGATATCAACTACGTTTTTTAAAATAGGAATCCCAATTTTTATTACATATTCGTGTAGTACGTAAAGAAATATGAATGTTTTAGTTGGATCACTTTTTTCGCTTTGTGATAGATGGAGCTGTAATAGTCACAAACGTGTAAGTACGTGGTATCACGTAACATTCCGCCAGTGCGGACGGTATTTGCTTCATGATACATTACCCGTGTTAAAGTGGACCGTTTACCAGTTGCGGTAAAGGTCGATATCGTGTTGCCGTATGACTGTTGTGATCAAAATGCCCAATGGGCGTGTGTGCTATGTATGCTGCTCGGTATCCTGGACGACATCGTCCAAGTGTCCGGACCGTTCGCCGGATAGTTACGTTATTTAAGGAAACTGGAAGTGTTCAGTCACATGTGAAACATCAACCACGACCTGCAGCAAATGATGATGCCCAAGTTGGTGTTTTAGCTGCTGTCGCGGCTAATCCGCACATCAGTAGCAGACAAATTGCGCGAGAATCGGGAATGTCAAAAAGTCGGTGTTGAGAATGCTACATCAACATCGATAGCACCCGTACCATATTTCTATGCACCAGGAATTGCATGGCGACGACTTTGAACGTCGTGTACAGTTCTGCCACTGGGCACAAGAGAAATTACGGGACGATGACAGATTTTTTGCATATGTTATATTTAGCGACGAAGCGACATTCACCATCAGCGGTAACCGTAAACCGACATAATATGCACTATTGGGCAACGGAAAATCCACGATGGCTGCGACAAGTGGAACATCAGCGACCTTGGCGGGTTAATGTATGGTACGGCATTATGGGAGGAAGGATAATTGGACCCCATTTTATCAATGGCAATCTAAATGGAGCGATGTATGCTGATTTACTACGTAATGTTCTACCGCTGTTACTACAGGATGTTTCACTGCATGACAGAATGGCGATGTAGTTCCAACATGATGGATGTCCGGCACATAGCTCGTGTTAAAGTGGACCGTTTACCAGTTGCGGTAAAGGTCGATATCGTGTTGCTGTATGACTGTTGTGATCAAAATGCCCAATGGGCATTGATTAGCGTATTTCATGACAGGTGGATATTTCATGACATGTGGATTGGTCGTAGAAGCACCATACCATGGCCCGCACGTTCACCGGAGCTGACGTCCCCGGATTTCTTGCTGTGGGGAATGTTGAAGGATATTTGCTATCGTGATCCACCGACAACGCCTGACAACATCCGTCAGCGCATTGTCAATGCATGTGCGAACATTACGGAAGGCGAACTACTCGCTCTTGAGAGGAATGTCGTTACACGTATTGTCAAATGCATTCAGGCTGACGGACATCATTCTGAGCATTTATTGCATTAATGTGGTATTTAGAGGTAATCACGATGTAACAGCTTGCATTCTCAGAAATGATAAGTTCACAAAGGTACATGTATCACATTGGAACAACCGAAATAAAATGTTCAAACGTACCTACGTTCTGTATTTTAATTTAAAAAACCTACCTGTTACCAACTGTTCGTCTAAAATTGTGAGCCATATGTTTGTGACTATTACAGCGCCATCCATCACGAAGTGAAAAAGTGGTCCAACTAAAACATTCATATTTCTTTACGTACTATACAAATATGTAATAAAAATGGGTGTTCCTATTTAAAAAAACGCAGTTGATATCCGTTTGACCTATGGCAGTGGCATCTAGCGGGCCAACCATAGCGCCATCTGGTTTCCCCTTTAAAGCTAGACAAGGTTCGTTCTTTGTAGTTTTTTCGTTTGACCCTTCTTTCGTGAGATATTTGGCCCGGTCACGATCAATGGACCACCCTGTATAGTCTAGCAGACTCATGTACGGTACATAGTAAGTGCAAAGCAAGGAAATTAAGGGGTTCTCACTTTGTTTCAGTTGACATTTTGACATTGGCAATACTGACTTTTGACGTTATGTTGCGTTCAGAAACGAGTACTCAGTTCATGGTTCAGGTCCGTTGCACAGAAAATTATGGGCTTTGTGCATAAGTTCGTAGCGGTTTTGTTTTGCATGATGGTATTCGGGTTGCTATGTGTTTATTTATCGATTGTCACATTTTTTATTTATTTTTATTTTTTACTGTAGCTGTTTGAGTTTCATACTGTCATTTTGTCATCTGGAGATAGTGAGTGGATCTGTGGACACTAGAAAATGGAGTTCCAAGTGGAGAAATCGGAACTTGTCTGACATATTCTTCTGTTTTAGTTCAGTTGTGAGGTGACAGCAAAGGTGGCTGCCAGAAGCATTTGAGCCGTGTATGGGGATAATGCCGTTGAACAGAGTAAGGCAAGAAAGTCGTTTTCTCGTTTTAAGGAGGATCTTTGTGACATTTGTGACTCTCCATATTCAGGAATACCCTCGGGGATTGCTGAAGTTCGTTTAAACGCATTAATCCACAATGATCCACGTCAGTATACTGGAGAGCTGGCAAATTTGGTAAACTGTGATCATTCTTTTATATTGCGACATTTACATGCAATGTAATGGGGAAGGTTAAAAACAGAGTGTGTGGGTACCACATGGTCTAAGCCAAAACAAAACAAAAAAAACAAAAAAAAAAAAAACAGCAAGTGGTTATATGTGCATCTCTGCTTGCTCGTCATCAATTGGTTCGTGAACAAAACTGATTATTCCTACCCTGTATCGTCACTGGTGGCGGGAAATTGTGTCTTTATTGTATCATAAGGAAAAGTAAGGAATGGTTGAGCCCAAACAAAGCAGCAACTCCCAGTGCAAAAACCTGCGCACTTCCACAAAAGATAATGCCATGTATCTGGTGGAACAGCGAAAGTGCGATGTACTACGAATTGCTTCCCCGAGATGTAACCAACACTACTGACGTTTTCTTTTTTCTTTTTTTTTTTTTATCTACGACTGAGATGTCTTGCAGAAGTAGTCCAAGAACAACAACTGCATGAAGTGATGATACCCCACGATAACGGCCGCCCGCATTGTGCTAGACTGATATAAAACACTATACAGGAGCTTCCTTTCCGGATGAAAATGCGCTCCAAACGTGACTCGACGACTTCTTTGCCTCAAAACCACATGATTTCTACAGTCGCTGAATCGAAAAGGTACCCGAGCGTTGGCAGGCTGTTGTAAATAGTGAAGGAGAATATGTTCTACATGATTAAAGTCTCTGTTATGTGTATCTGTTATGTTTATTAAATTTATGGAAAACAGCTTCGAAGTTATGCACCAACCTAATACGATTAAATTTCGTAGTCTTTCAATGATTTACCTAAAATGATTCTTAGAACAAATCAAAATCCGTGAAATAAAGTAGTCTTACGTGGTTTACTGTTCTCACAAATTGCTCGACTTAACGTACAATACTTTATTATAAAGTGCAGGTGGAAATCCTAATTACGATCTTTCAGCAAACTCATAAAACGTATGTGCTGAATTGATCTCGTTACGTACTAAAACAGTTTGGAGAAGATCCTAAGCGGAACGCGATTCTCAGTTACGTAACCCACAGTCAGTGGCAGGAGGTACTACTATACTTCGTTCATCAAAGAACAACGCTGATGTACACAGACACAAATGCGATGATTGGTCAGCAGCCGTAGAAAACTTGAAATGGTATCGTTACGCTCTTGGATGTGGGTCCTCCTTGTGTATTAGATGTCTTATTACTATGTTACTTTAAATGAAACATTAAGATCTTCTTATGAATTAACAACCATCAACGTTTTTCTTAATCATACTTTATTTCAAAAATAATGTACAGTCGCAATCTTTAAACACTAGTTGTGCTCTCATTGTTGCACTACCAATACATACTATTAAAATAGCTGACATTACTTCATGCTCCATAGGGAGACACGTCCTTGGGGCACCGTTTAAAACTGGCGAAAACTCAGTTGTTCTTAATATTTTTCACAAGTTCTTTGGGAAAATCGGCTTTGAAGTTTTCCGAGATATTATTTATTAACGTTAAGGCGAATATCTAAACGAGATGCGTGGTTAAACCTGTAGCGTCCGAGAAGGGTAAGAATGTAGTACATGGATCGCTGGTTCGAAACTTGCTTTGGAATTAAGTTTTTTTCGGTCACTTCCAATACCTACATCGTTTAAATATAAAATTCATGACTAATATGCTAATTAACACACGTTTAGTTATAACATTTCTGAAAAACGCACGTCTGCTTGTTTCTAATTAAACATCACACGTAACACTCCAGTTTTGATCGAAAATATAAATGCTTAGTTATTGATACTTTATAAAATATTGTTTAAATTAAAGAAACATAAAAAATTAAATTTCTGAGACAAAATGAAAACTCAAATAGTCTTTATTTCGACTGTATTCATTGTTTTATACGACAGATATTGTCTCACACGGGCCAGAGTGATAAGCGTCATAGAAACATGAAAACAATTTTCACGACATCTAGCACACCTTTCAAATGCTGCATTTTTACCCACCGTGCCACTGCAATCTGAACTCAGCCAATTTAAGGGATTTATCATGAGAAATAACAAGACATTTAACCTGAGAAACGTACTGGCACGTAACTGCCGAACGCTGGCGGGGTGCAGGACAGCACACCATAAAAGACGAGGAGAAAATGTGGCGTTAGGGTGGCTTCGTGTGAAATCTGTTGTTGATCGTCTCGCCATCAACCTAGCAGATCACAATTCCGTACTGAAACGTATTCCTCGGATTTGGATATGGAAGTAGTTCAGAGATTACCAGACGACTGACTGTAAGTAATACCTACAGTCGCTTCGCTACTTAACTGTACGGAGAAGCAATACGCCTTTACGTCACACCGAGGTCACGCAGAAATTTTAGCCTATGTTTAAGTTAGAAGGTTTCACCGTTCTTGTTTTTAATAAAATTACTGTGTTAGCTAAGAACGAGTGCGTGTAATGATTTCCGTCAGGTCCCCTAAGAAGCATAATGCAGGAGTTTTGCCTTGTACTATTCGTCTCTCTTTACGTCTTAACTGCAACTGTACTCATCATCACATGTTAGTTGGACCTGGCTGACCAGTGCTCTTCAGATTAAATGCACCGGTAAAGCTTGTGTCCCGTATTATCACTGAGTCAATGTGCGGGTAAGCACAGCATAAAACGAATCCTTGTTATCGTACTTGACTATCCCCGAAACAGCTTGGCTTCCGCTCCAAGTGAAACGAAACCGAATGATATACCAGCAAGCGTGAAAGAATTCATAGTGTATTGTTTGCATTAGGTTTATCTCTTATGATGAAAGCTGTGTACAGCCACTGGACATCCGGCACCGGTGCCACGTGCTAGGTTGCTGACAGCGTGGTGTGGCGTGTTGCGGGTGGCGTCGGCGGGCGCGTCAGGAGCCGCTACAATTAGCTACCGCTGCGAATTAATCCGGCTGCAGCTTTTAATTAAACGCGCGCCGCTGGATTTATTTTGGGGACGGGCCCACGGGTTACACCCCCACTCTCCCCTTGTCTCTCTGCGCGTTTTGCAGCTGCCGCTGGAATGTTCGGGAGGGGTCGTGTGGTCGCTGTCAGAGCCGTCGCTGAAACAATGCGTTCCGCGGAAAGTTTCTCGACGCACTTTGTAATTGGTAGCGTCTCGACGTATGAGCGGTACGCTTTGTTGATTCACGCCACGTGGCCAGAAGTCTGTGGAACTCTCTACTGGACCCATTCTGTTTGGCATTAGTTTATACATCCGATACTAATTACTTGTGTATTTTATTGGCCTTAGTCCATTGCACCACTTCGCAGTCAATCAATGTGTTCTCGCCCAGAGAATAGCCCCACGACACAGAAAAAGAACGGAGGTCAGTCTGGATTATAAGAATGTATTATTTTCCTGGTAAGGACCCAAGAACAGTGTTACGAACGGCGAAAGCAAGGATTACACTTGCGGGAAAGGTTCTGGGAAAATTCAGTGTGTCAGTACAGGAAATCACGTACAACGCACTAGTGTGAACAATTTCAGAATACTATCTGACACATCTGGCATTGCCTGAATAGTCATTACGCCCCTTTTCTATTAGAAGAGAAAACAAAAATGAACTGCGGCTGTAGTGAAGTATCGAAAAAATTTCTTTTCCGTATATTCGTGAAAACCCCTTTCACATTATAGAACAGATGTGCAAAGAAATATGCAAAATGTACAAATTTGTAAACACAATACCAGATTAAGCGGTATGGTCCCGGACAGTTTCTGTACGCTGGTCTCGGCAGCTTCTCGTGTCTACAACGCGATTTTGTAAACGACTCTGTTGCAACGCCTCTTCATAACTCTGTTGTTGTTGTGGTCTTCAGTCCTGAGACTGGTTTGATGCAGCTCTCCATGCTACTCTATCCTGTGCAAGCTTCTTCATCTCCCAGTACTTACTGCAACCTCCATCCTTCGGACTCTGCTTAGTGTATTCATCTCTTGATCTCCCTCTACGATTTTTACCCTCCACGCTGCCCTCCAATGCTAAATTTGTGATTACTTGATGCCTCAGAACATGTCCTACCAACCGGTCCCTTCTTCTTGTCAAGTTGTGCCACAAACTCTTCTTCTCCCCTATTCTATTCAATACCTCCTCATTAGTTATGTGATCTACCTATCTAATCTTCAGCATTCTTCTGTAGCACCACATTTCGAAAGCTTCTATTCTCTTCTTGTCCAAACTATTTATCGTTCATGTTTCACTTCCATACACGGCTGCACTCCATACAAATACTTTCAGAAACGACTTCATGACACTTAAATCTATACTCTATGTTAACAAATTTCTCTTCTTCAGAAACGCTTTCCTTGCCATTGCCAGTCTACATTTTATATCCTCTCTACTTCGACCATCATTAGTTATTTTGCTCCCCAAATAGCAAAAATCCTTTACTACTTTAAGTGTCTCATTTCCTAATCTTATTCCCTCAACATCACCCGACTTAATTCGACTACATTCTATTACCCTCGTTTTGCTTTTGTTGATGTTCATCTTATATCCTCCTTCCAAGGCACTGTACATTCCGTTCAACTGCTCTTCCAAGTCCTTTGCTGTCTCTGACAGAATTACAATGTCATCGGCGAACCTCAAAGTTTTTGTTTCTTCTCCATGGATTTTAAAACCTACTCGGAATTTTTCTTTTGTTTCCTTCACTGCTTGCTCAATATACAGATTTAATAACATTGGGGTGAGGCTACAACCCTGTCTCACTCCCTTCCCAACCACTGCTTCCCTTTCATGCCCCTCGACTCTTATAACTGCCATGTGGTTTCTGTACAAATTGTAAATAGCCTTTCCCTCCCTGTATTTTATCCCTGCCATCTTTAGAATTTGAAAGAGGGTATTCCAGTCAACATTGTCAAAAGCTTTCTCTAAGTCTACAAATGCTTCTAAGATAAGTCGTAAGGTCAGTATTGACTCTCGTGTTCCAACATTTCTACGGAATCCAAACTGATCTTCCCCGAGGTCGGCTTCTACCAGTTTTTCCATTCGTCTGTAAAGAATTTGAGTTAGTATTTTGCAGCTGGGTCTAACTCTATAGATGGCTATTGTTTACGCCTACAGCCGATTGCATTTGCATTTGAAAGTTGTCAAATGTGCTGCCAGGTGTTAGGGATTACCATAAGCTTATTCGACTCTAGGAATGCCTTAGTAATAAGAATAAATTTATAGCAACTTCACGTATGATGCGATAGTATTCCACGAATCTCTGTGTTTATGAGACAATATCTCTTGAATTATGTGTGATACCACGATATAATTTTGTTGGTGGATATAGCGACATATGTGGATACTGTCTTCAAAATCTATTGCGAATGGAGTTAGTAGCACAGCAGTCACAAATTTAAACGCAGTGCATGATGAGGCAGTTTTTCACGCATTTCATTGTTTATGATGTAATATTTCCTGAACTCTGATAGGTAGCTGGTTCTTACCCCCTCGACGATTGTTGTATGATACGAAGGGATATGTGTACCAAGTTTTGTTGAAATCAGTCCTTACTTCTCTTCAACTATAAATCATCCACTTCCGCCGTTACATAATAGAACTCGTCACCAACGAGCGAGAATATTGCTAGACCGTCTTCACAGATACCTCCGCATACTTCCGTTGGTACACCACAAAAATCGTCTCCATTAGACGAAGCTACAGTTTCGCTGCCTTTACAGATAGCTTCACCTATTTCCTCTGATACAAAATCATGTATGTTACTTTCACATATATTATTATGGTTGTTGCTACTGACTAATTAATACCTCATAAGAATGCGTCACACATCCCACTTCCACCAAATTCAGGTCCACCTCGGTCCACTTCTAATCGCAGAATTTTCCATCAAACAAGCACTCATTCCTTCGTTCACTTCCCCTCCACAAAATATATTTTTCAGCCCCATATTCCCATTATCGAATTTCTCAACACGTTTTGCCACATTTCCTGCGCCCTCTTTGTGGTTGCCCTGCTTAAAATTATTCCCCATTTTATTTTTATTTCTTATAAGCTCCATGTCCCCATCATTTGTCGTTTGTGTCTTCTTTGCTGAATTTTCAACACCCACAGAATTTTTAGAATAACTTGTGCTTTTCAACGCCGGTTTATCTTGCCGCTCTGGACCTAAGATTCTGAGAACTCTAATTTCCCAACCTCGTATTCTGGCGTCGCATTTCGTGAGGCTCTTGCCCTTCAGATCATCTTTCCCGCTTTTGATTTCGGTTATGAAAGATGCCGTTTACATGTCCGCTTTGAAAATTGCCAGTTTAATAATAATTATGATAATGTGATCCTTATGATTCCTATTGTGGTACACATTTCAATGTCTACTGTTCCCATTTGTAGCTTGAATTTCTCGATAAAATCTAAAAACTCGTCAACGCATTTGTCGCATTGGGGACAATGTCCCATTGTAAAAATTCCAGCAGTCGCCTCTTGAGCGTCGTAATCTCCGTCAACACTCCCGGCGGAAGATTTATATGCGTCAGTTTAGTCAGTTCACGCACACAGAAATCCTGTATCAACCCACTTCCGTGTTTGAAACTTGGCCCATTTATGAACTCATCCTGAAGTCACGTTTCCTTTGCTACACACCAGAATTTGGTCAGGAACGGGGCATTCATTAAATTCGTCCACGATTTTACATTGCCTTCAAGATGTCTTTTCGCGAATTTAATTTTTGCCTATTCCGACATTCCTCATACAAAACCATCTCTAGATGCAGAACGAAAATGAACTGGATGGTATTGTCCGTTTTCAAAACACTTTATCGTTCCTGAATTAATGTATGGGACACCTTTCACAGTAGTAGCCTGATCCGCTACTAAGGAATTTAATTCTGCCATTGCATCTTTTATCTGCTGATCGCTTAGCACAGCTTCCTTATTTAATCCTGATTCAAAATGTTCTCTGTTTTTAAGCACCTCCTTTTCACATTCTACTACGCTGCCTGGCAAAGTATTAACCGATTTAGGGTAACTTCCTCAAGCGTATCCTGCTTCAGCACACAATTCTTAACGTCACGACCCAGCTCGTCCTGTATTTTTTCCAACCTGTCCCCAAATCTTTTTCCACTGTATCGATTCTGGCGTTAACCAAGCCAACTCCTCAGAAATCTCTTGCCCACATCTGCCCTTATAACTTCTAACTCGAATGAATCATCCCCACTATATCAAATTTAACTTTCCTCGCCTCGCACTTGATACTTCTGTGCTACACTTATCTCTACAGTCTCAGTTTTCGTTCCTACTGAACCTAGCTCTGTTTTTTTTCAGAACTCAGCTATGTACCCAACGCCCCCGTACTACACTGCATTTCTAGTAAAATTTTCTATCATTATGACGTTTTGTTATCCGAAAGCTTACTTCTCCTCTCCGATTTTGGACTGTCTGCCACACTAATACCGTCTCTATCATCACCACAGCAGAAAATGGTATAACCAGAGTAGGATACGTTATGAATAGAAAGGTAGGGCAAAGAGTACGGTACAGTGAACAGTTCAGTAATATGGTTGTTCATGTCAGAATCGACAGCAAATCAACACCAACAACGATAATTCAGGTATACATGCCGACGTCGCATGCTGAAGATGAAGAGAGAGAGAGAGAAACTATATGAGGATATTGAAAGGGTAACACAGTACGTCCAGGGAGATGAAAATCTAGTGGTCATGGGGGACTGGAATGCAGTTGTAGGGGAAGGCGTAGAAGAAAAGGTTACAGGAGAATATGGGCTTGGGACAAGGAATGCGAGAGAAGAAAGACTAAGTGAATTCTGTAATACATTTCACCTATTAATAGCGAATACTCTGTTTAAGGCTCACAAGAGGAGGAAGTATACTTGGGAAAGACCGTGTGATACAGGAAGATTTCAGTTAGATTACATCATGATCAGACAGAGATTTCGAAATCAGATACTGGATTGTAAGGCATACCCCGGAGCAGATACAGACTCAGATCACAATGTAGTAGTGATGGAGAGTAGGTTGAAGTTCAAGAGATTAGTCAGGAAGAATTAATACGCAAAGAAGTGGGATACTGAAGTATGAATGTATGGCGAGACACGCTTGAAATTCTCTAAGGCTATACATAAAGCAATAAGGACCAGCTCAGTAGGCAGTACGGTTGAGGAGGAATGGACATCTCTAAAAACGGCAATCACAGAAGTTGGGAAGAAAACCGTAGGTAGAAAGACGGAAACTGCGAAGAAACCATGGGTAACAGAAGAAATACTTCAATTGATAGATGAAAGAAGGAAGTGCAAAATGTTCAGGGAAAGTCAGGAATACAAGTCGCTGAGGAATGAAATAAATAGGAAGTTCAGGTAAGTTATGACGAAATGGTTGCACGAAGAAAGTGAAGAAATGAAAAAAAAATACTATGGTAAGGACTGACTCAGCATACAGGAAAGTCAAAACAACGTTCGGTGACATTAAAAGCAATGGTGGTAAAATTAAGAGTGCAACGGGAATTTCACTGTTAAATGGAGACGAGAGAGCGGATGGGTGGAAAGAGTACATTGAAGGAGTGTATGAGCGGGAAGATTTGTCGAATATGAGAGAAAAAGAAGCAGGATTCAGTATCAGAATCAGAACTTAAGAGAGTTTTGGAGGACTTAACACCAAATAAGGCGGCAAGGATGTGTAACATTCCACCAGAATTTCTAAAATCACTGAGGAAAGTGGCAACAAAACGACTATTCACGTTGGTGTGTAGAATGTATGAGCCTGACGACATACCATCTGACTTTCGGAAAAGCATCATCCACACAATTCCGAAGACGGCAAGAGCTGACAAGTGCGAGAGTTATCGCACAATCAGCTTAACAGCTCATGCATTCAAGTTGTTGACAAGAATAATATACAGCAGAATGGAAAAAAAGTAGAGGATGTGCTAGATGAAAATCAGTCTGGCCTTAGAAAACGTAAAGGCACCAGAGAGGCATTTCTGACGTTGCGGTTGGTAATGGAAGCAAAACTAAAGAGAAATCAAGTCACGTTCATCGGATTTGTCGACCTGGCAAAAGCGTTCGATAATGTAAAATGGTGGAAGATGTTTGAAATTCTGAGAAAATAGGGGTAATTTATAAGGATACACGAGTGATATACAATGTGTGCAAAAGCCAAGAGGGAATAATGAGAGTGGAAGACCAAGAACGAACTGCTCGGATTAAAAATGGTGTAAGACAGGGATGTAGTCTTTCCCTTCCACTGTTCAATCTGTACGTCGAAGAAGCAATGATGGCAATAAAAGAAAGTTTCAGCACTGGAATTAAAATTCAAGGTGAAAGCGTATCAGTGATACACTTCGCTGATGACATTGTTATCCTGAGTGAAAGTGAAGAAGATTTACATTATCTGCTGAATGGAATGAACAGTCTAATGAGTGCAGAATATGGAACGAGAGTAAATCGAAAGACGAAATCAAGGAGAAGTAGCAGAAATGAGAAGAGCGAGAAACTTAACACGTGGATTGATGGTCACGAAGTAGATAAAGTTAAGCAATTCTGCTGCCTAGGTAGCAAAATAACGTATGACGGACGGAGCAAGGAGGACATCAAAAGCAGACTAGCACTGGCAAAAAAGGCATTGTTGGTCAAGAGAAGCCTACTAGTAGCAAACATAGGCCTTAATTTGAGGAAGAAATTTCTGAGAATGTACGTCTGGAGAACAGTATTGTATGGTAGTGACACATGGACTGTGGGAAAACCGGAACAGAAGAGAGTCGAAGCATTTGAGATGTGGTGCGACAGTCGAAAGTTGAAAATTGGGTGGATTGATACAGCAAAGAATGTGGAGTTTCTGTGCAGAATCGGAGAGGACAGGGATATGTGCAAAACACTGACCAGGAGAAGGGACAGGATGAAAGGACTGAAACGTAGTAGTCAAGGGAAGGCAGGATTCGGCTACGATTGTGGACGGGGCCGTAATCAGTTACTGTTGGTTGCCTTTTACAGTTACACACAATTTGTTTTAAACAAGTAATTCCAAACACAACAATAAATAAAAATGCCACATGTTGTTAGTGAAGGAATAAACAGCTGTGTAAATAACAGTGTTTTCAGTGAGTTACAATTTAGGAAATCACCATTAAATACAGATACAGCAGATAACGTTTTAAAAGCAAGCCACTGTGATCTGGGCAGAAGGCCTTACACGCCAGGAATGGCAATAAATGAAGAATTGTTTAAAATTCGCTGCAACTCACAAATAACAGGTACGGGAATATTAAAGGCAAGTCGCCACAAACAGCAGAAGGCATCAGACGCCAGGAATGGCAGTAAATGTTTTAAGGCTTACTGCTAATATACAAATACCAAATTAGAATTTTAAGGCAAATGAACACAATCACGGCCGAAGGCCTTACACGGCAGGAACGGCAAGAATATAAAAAAATTTAGAAACCTGCTGTAAAACAGCAAATACAATAGCAAAGGTTAATTAAAAAAAACTGATCACCAAACGGGTGAAATAAGATAATGGTAAACTTTGCAACACAACCCTTAACGTCCACTGTACACTGCTAGATTTATTCCGGAAGGCGACCAGAACTATTGACTAGACGTATATAACGTTTAATGCATGCACTATAAGGTATTGTAATAAATAATACAATAATAAAACACAAGGACCAGTAAATAAGTTCCTTAGAGGGTACTGAGGCAGATTATACCCACAGAAGGCGTGGACTGAAGGAGCGTTACACTGAACTACTGGCCATCAGACCTCCTTTTAGAACACATCTATTTTACAAGAACCAAGGGGCCACAGACGGTGCTCCTGGAATCGACCTCTGAGAAGGTCCGGCAACAAACATTTCCGCGAGCGATGAGATGGGCAGCCAAGAGTTGCACTCACTTCACAAGATGGTAACTCAGACTAATGGCAGTCTAACGAATGACTAATGATAATCTTGCTGAAGCTACCTGACGTCCGATAAACCAAATGCAATGCTGGAACAATACGCCAAGGCCGGAACCGGCGGTCTGCACTACGTCCACAGAATACTGTGTTTAGAGCGCCCAGAACGAGAAAGGAATCACTACCACCAGAGTAGAAGAATCACCAACCGGCCTACAATCAAGAAAGCTGTCAAAACCACACGCCTTACTGGACAGCAGCAACAAGGCGAGGAAACGTACACTGCCGTTACATACACTAACCCCCAGGGCAGGTAACTAGGATGTTAGCGGCCACCAGGCAATGAAAATTACCGCTAATTGAAAAAATGTTCAAATATGTGTGAAATCTAATGGTACTTAACTGCGAAGGTCATCAGTCCCTAAGCTTACACAACCGAGCGGGGTGGCGCAGCGGTTAGACACCGGACTCGCATTCGGGAGGACGACGGTTCAATCCCGCGTCCGGCCATCCTGATTTAGGTTTTCCGTGATTTCCCTAAATCACTCCAGGCAAATGCCGGGATGGTTCCTCTGAAAGGGCACGGCCGACTTCCTTCCCAATCCTTCCCTAATCCGATGAGACCGATGACCACGCTGTCTGGTCTCCTTCCCTAAACCAACCAACCAACCTAAGCTTACACACTACTTAACCTAAACTATCCTAAGGACAAACACACACACCCATGCCCGAGGGAGGACACGAACCTCCGCCGGATACCAGCCGCGCGGTCCATGACTGCAGCGCCTAAGACCGCTCAGCTAATCCCGCGCGGCACCTCTGGTTGAACTTCACAAATTGTAACAAGTTGAGCGCAGTAAATAGTAAGAAGAAGTCGAGGAAAGCTAATCAGATCCGCCTTCACCAAGCACTCCACTCGCTGCTCTTCGCCTCGGCGACACTACGAGCAGCAACACGAACCCAAGTCACTGGAGAATTGCGAGGTATCACAGTGGTGGAGGTTTCTCTACTTGGATTGAGATGCACTCATCTTAAAGCTTTCTGGATCCGGCTTCCGACGAGGTCGTTCACCCTCGTGACCACAGCCCTTCCATCCGGCAGTCCATGTGTGCCACCAGCGATCATGGGGTGTTGTCGCAGTGCGCGGACCTGGCTCCTCCTGAGTCTCCAACCGAACCGGCCCAGTCACACTACCCGAAAAAACAACGAAGTCACCCCAAAGATAGGGCAACAGTTACCACATATCGATAACCGCCGCTGCTGCCACTAGCGAACAGGCAACGCTTGCGAAACCGAGTGGCGCCAGTCACCACGAGAAGACAAACTGTAAGTAGGCTGTTTAGGTTTTTATATTGGTTGCGCAGTTGGAGGTGAGCCGCCAGCGGTGGTGGATGTGGGGAGAGAGATGGCGGAGTTTTGAGAGCGGATGATCTGGACGTGTGTCCATCAGAGTCAGTAAATTTGTAAGACTGGATTTCATGAACTGATATATATATATATATATATATATATGGCTATTACAAATGATTGAAGTGATTTCATAAATTCACTGTAGCTCCATTCATTGGCATATGGTCACGACACACTACAGATACGTAGAAAAACTCATAAAGTTTTGTTCAGCTGAAGCCGCACTTCAGGTTTCCGCCGCCAGAGCGCTCGAGAGCGCAGTGAGACAAAATGGCGACAGGAGCCGAGAAAGCGTATGTCGTGCTTGAAATGCACTCACATCAGTCAGTCATAACAGTGCAACGACACTTCAGGACGAAGTTCAACAAAGATCCACCAACTGCTAACTCCATTCGGCGATGGTATGCGCAGTTTAAAGCTTCTGGATGCCTCTGTAAGGGGAATCAACGGGTCGGCCTGCAGTGAGCGGGCAAGTTTCACGCGTAGCCCGCGGAAGTCGACGAATAAAGCGAGCAGGGAGCTAAACGTGCCACAGCCGACGGTTTGGAAAATCTTACGGAAAAGGCTAAAGCAGAAGCCTTACCGTTTACAATTGCTACAAGCCCTGACACCCGATGACAAAGTCAAACGCTTTGAATTTTCGGCGCGGTTGCAACAGCTCATGGAAGAGGATGCGTTCAGTGCGAAACTTGTTTTCAGTGATGAAGCAACATTTTTTCTTAATGGTGAAGTGAACAGACACAATGTGCGAATCTGGGCGGTAGAGAATCCTCACGCATTCGTGCAGCAAATTCGCAATTCACCAAAAGTTAACGTGTTTTGTGCAATCTCACAGTTTAAAGTTTCGGCCCCTTTTTCTTCTGCGAAAAAAAAAAAAAAAAAAAAAAACGTTACAGGACACGTGTATCTGGACATGCTGGAAAATTGCCTCATGCCACAACTGGAGACCGACAGCGCTGACTTCATCTTTCAACAGGATGGTGCTCCACCGCACTTCCATCATGATGTTCGGCATTTCTTAAACAGGAGATTGGAAAACCGATGGATCGGTCGTGGTGGAGATCATGATCAGCAATTCATGTCATGGCCTCCACGCTCTCCCGACTTAACCCCATGCGATTTCTTTCTGTGGGGTTATGTGAAAGATTCAGTGTTTAAACCTCCTCTACCAAGAAACGTGCCAGAACTGCGAGCTCGCATCAACGATGCTTTCGAACTCATTGATGGGGACATGCTGCGCCGAGTGTGGGAGGAACTTGATTATCGGCTTGATGTCTGCCGAATCACTAAAGGGGCACATATCGAACATTTGTGAATGCCTAAAAAAACTTTTTGAGTTTTTGTATGTGTGTGTAAAGCATTGTGAAAATATCTCAAATAATAAAGTTATTGTAGAGCTGTGAAATCGCTTCAATCATTTGTAATAACCCTGTATATATATAATGACTTTTGAACACTATTAAGGTGAATACATTGTTTGTTCTCTTTCAAAATATTTCATTTGTGACTTCAGTAGTTAGAATCTTTTATTTAGCTGGCAGTATTGGCGCTCGCTGTATTGCAGTAGTTCGAATAACAAAGATTTTTGTGAGGTAAGTGATTCATCAAAAGTATAGGTTATTGTTAGTCAGGGCCATTCTTTTGTAGGGATTTTTGAGTCAGATTGCGTTGCGCTAAAAATATTGTGTGTCAGTTTAGTGTTGATCAGAATAGGTAAAGAGCGAAATGTCTGAGTACGTTCAGTTCTGCTCAGCTGTTTGAAAATCAAATAATGCAAGAGGTTTATCAGCACAGTAATTCATTAATTTTTCTAAGGGGACGTTACAAAACAACCGCAACCATGCCAACTATACGATACCGTCTGGCGTGCAATAGAGGGTGGAAACCCACAAACAGCACCAACGCGAGCCGCAGTACGGCTCAAGGACATTTGTTAAGACACCAGGGAATGACTTCCATGGTACTAGAGGGAGATGTAGAGGGCAATAACTGTAGAGGGAGACAGAGATTGAAATACATCCAGCAAATAATTGAGGACGTAGGTTGCAAGGGCTACTCTGAGACGAAGAGGCTGGCATTGGAGAAGAATTCGTGGCGGGCAGCATCAAACCAGGCAGAAGACTGATGAAAAAAAAAAATCCTCACCACGTTCAGATTTTTTACTGACTGGCCCACTAACATTATCTGGACTACACATGCTGGGTGACTGCTTAATCGCTGGAAGCTCCTTCACGCCGGTGCTGACGCTGATAAGCGAACTTAACGGAGGCCAGCCTGTCGTCGTCTGTTCATCAAATGATTTGGACAAGTATGACAACATGTGACGTGTTCATGCTGTATTCATCTTCTGTGTAATTGTGGAGTATACGATGTTCTGACAAACATTTGCATAATGAAAAGATCTAAAAAAATGTAGTAAATCAAGAGAAAAAGTAGATACCGGTACGTAGCTTCCAGAGATGATAGTTATAGTGCAATGCTATTATTGGAGATTCTACCGTAGACTGTCGGTGAGTATCTCATTCTCCAAAAAAATTAATGTACTTTTTAAAGTCACAAATATTCAACTAGCCTTTCGAACCGATGACAACCTTTCAGTAAAGTTACTTTCAGCCAGCACTAGAACATTCAAATATGATAACCCAGGTACATATAAAAATACATATAAAAAGGTACATATAGAAATCATATACGACGGCTGTAATAACTTTTACATTGGCGAAACAGGAAGAACTTTTAGCGTCAGATATAAGAAACACATTAGAGAAAGCGCAGATAATCAGTCGAGCATCTTCTACATTTGAAAAATCAAAACCACACTGCAGTTATAATTGAAAATGCCCTCCAGATTCCGCACAGAATAGCAAAAGCTTTTGCAATGAACGTTCTTGGTAAAATGGAAATCTGTTTACACACAAGAAAATATCCACAAGAAATATTAAACGAGCGTACAGAATTTAGTCACAAGTACTACCTCAAAAAATTTATTGAACTTTTAGAAACGAAAATGGATAAATCGTAACCAACGTACGCAACAACCAAAGACAAATGTGACAAATTTTATTTAATAAAATAATGTCACTGTTCATTTGCATAATTTTTGTAAACATGTAGCATCGTAAGAGTTGAACTGTAAAACTACCATCAAACCATAATTAACGTATTGTTTCAATATATTTACGTCATTTACATCTTTATAAAAACAGTGACAGATATAAGACAGTTCACAAACGACGCAGTATGGACGTCACATCAGTCTACACGTGAGTACAATTTAGTCACTTTAATATAAATGACATTCACATTTATACACATTCTCACCAAAATTGTATTCGCAGGTATTTGACAATGGCGATAGATGCTGAAACAGTCTGTCGTGAATAAAGATTAGTTATTATAAGAAGCTATTCTATTGCAACTTTCTAATAATCCTGCGAATAGCTGACATATATTTTGGTATTGACCCCAAAGAAGAAAAATTGTTGACGATATCGCCTTATGAAATAAAATGGAACGTTCTGCATTCTATTTGCTTAAAAGTCAACTTGGTGAAGATAACTGAAGGCATCAAATATAATAATAAATTTAATTACATAGACTGTCAAAGTATCTTCATGAAACCAAGCCACTCAGATAGGTGTTTGAGGTACACAAAAATTACAAATCAGATTGCTAATGGTGAATAAAATACGTAAGGTTTAACCTAAGATATTTGATACATAAAATCCACACTCTCCACAGGGAGCTTCAACATTTCATAAAATACACAATAAATATACAAAACGTTGTACTTCATAAAATCACAATTCTAAAATCACACCAGTGACTGTTTTGTTAAGAATGTGACATCAGATTGACAGCTGTGTTATTTACTGTAATCTGTATATATCAACGTCACCGTTAGTTATAGAGACATAAGGGTCAGTCCCTGAACTATAAAACACTAATGCACATTATTAATCACCTTTAGAGGTTACTTTTTGTTTTTAACACGAGCTTGATTAATTTCTCTTTGTCTGGACGAGACAGTGACACGCAGTTAGTGTTCATGGGCATGAGGCGAATTTCGTTTTCAGAGTCTAACCGAAGACATGTAGTTCAAGATTATCTTGCAAGACTCAGGTCAGCTTAGAGTTTCACTATCTTTCTCTCCAGAGACCAACATCTCGTCGTACAGTTCATAGCCTTCAGTATGTGTATTACCGTGCCGACATCTCAATGTCAACGAGTTCAAGCCACTAGCTAAGTATCCACAATCTTCACTTGATTTGGTTTCACTCATCTTTAACATGCCTACTGAATGTGTAACATGCTGACAAGACCTCAACGTTTATTAACAACTCGAACAAAATATAATGTCCCTGTACTTGGTTGAGAAGCATGCCTCCAATTTGTAGTTCATCACGAGATGCCTACCGCTGTTTATAGGAAATGTTCTCTCACATGATTAACCTAAATCGCCCACTTTCCAACTGCCGCTTATTCCTATTCACGGATGCTTTCACGATGAGTATAAATTGTCTCGTAAGCACCTTCTCCTTAGTCCATGAAGTGCATTATGTTTAGACACTACTGGCCATTAAAATTGCTACACCACGAAGATGACGTGCTACAGACGCGAAATTTAACCGACAGGAAGATGCTGTGATATGCAAATGATTAGCTTTTCAGACCATTCCGACAAGGATGGCGCCGGTGTCGACACCTACAACGTGCTGACATGAGGAAAGTTTCCAACCGATTTCTGATACACAAACAACAGTTGACCGGCGTTGCCTGGTGAAACTTTGTTGTGATGCCTCGTGTAAGGAAGAGAAATGAGTACCATCACGTTTCTGACTTTGATAAAGGTAGGATTGTAGCCTATCGCGATTGCGGTTTAAGGTATCGCGAAATTTGCTGATCGCGTTGGTCGAGATCCAATGACTGTTAGCAGAATATGGAATCGGTGGGTTCAGGAGGGTAATACGGAACGCCATGCTGGATCCCAACGGCCTCGTATCACTAGCAGTCGAGATGACAGGCATCTTATCCGCATGGCTGTAACGGATCGTGCAGCCACGTCTCGATCCCTGAGTCAACAGTTGGAGACTTTTGCAAGACAACAACCATCTGCACGAACAGTTCGACGACGTTTGCAGCAGCATGGACTATCAGCTCCGAGACGATGGCTGGGGTTACCCTTGACGCTGCATCACAGACAGGAGCGCCTGCGATGGTGTACTCAACGACGAACCTGGGTGCACGAATGGCAAAACGTCATTTTTTCGGATGAATCCATGTTCTGTTTCCAGCATCATTATGGTCGCATCCGTGTTTGAAGACATCGCGGTGAACGCACATTGGAAGCGTGTATTCCTCATCGCCATACTGACGTATAACCCGGTGTGGTGATATGGGGTGCCATTGATGACACGTCTCGGTCACCTCTTGTTCGCATTGACGGCACTTTGAACAGTGGACGTCACATTTCAGATCTGTTACGACCCGTGGCTCTACCCTAAATTCGATCCCTGCGAAACCCTACATTGCAGCAGGATAATGCACGACCGCATGTTGCAGGTCCTGTGCGGGCCTTTCTGGATACAGAAAATGTTCGACTGCTGCCCTGGCCAGCACATTCTCCAGATCTCTCACCAATTGAAAACGTCTGGTCAATGGTGGACGAGCAACTGGCTCGTCACAATACGACAGTCACTACTCTTGGTGAACTGTGGTATCGTGTTGGAGCTGCATGGGCAGCTGTACCTGTACACGCTATCGAAGCTCTGTTTGACTCAATGCACAGGCGTATCAAGGCCGTTATTACGGCGAGAGGTGGTTGTTCTGGGTACTGATTTCTCAGGATCTATGCACCCAAATTGCGTGAAAATGTAATCACATGTCAGTTCTAGTGTAATATAGTTGTCCAATGAATACCCGTTTATCATCTGCATTTCTTTTTGGTGTAGCAATTTTAATGGCCAGTAGTATATATATATATATATATATATATATATATATATATATATATATATATATATATATATATATATCATTATATTTATATTATGCATATGGTGTCTGTCCTTTCGGATATGTCCGAAAAAATGGACACCAGTTGCATCCATCAGCAACTATGAATTAAGACACAAAGGAATTACGGAGAGGAAAACATATCCAGTATATTGTGTCACATCGGCAACAAGATATTAGTTGTCCTAATGCAGATCCCATGTACACATCATAGTATCAGTAACAAGTTCTGTCAGTGCATATTTGACATGCGTTTGTTGCTGTTTTCGTCTGAACAGATAACTGAGTGGCCGGGTCGTCGTGGATCGCAGATGGGTTCTCCTGGCGTCTCCCCCTGGGGATCGCCCACGAAGACAGGCAGTCTGCTGTTATGGTTTCAGGTAGTAGTTGCTAAGGCACGCTCGTTTCTCTGTGACACACCAGAAAACACATAAATAATACTGATAATAACACAAGATTACGTTGCAAAAACTGTTTCATATGTTACATTACTTTCTTGAACATCTCGTCCCTACCACCTCCTTCCGTTGGTTTGTACTGTACACTTCGTACTCTCATGCTCACGTTGAGGAGTTAATCTTTTTCTAGCTTTGTATTACATCACAAAACCATAGTGCCACTGACTCAGGTAGCTCCATTAATCCTCTCAATCCACTACACAGTTCGCGTGGTCTCAAAAACAACATTAATCATATTATCTCATATGTATCGAAAAACCATTATTACATACACACGACACCACCACCTTAAGTGCTCTCCACCAATGGCTCGCATAACCTTTCTTTTTTTAGTGTCTATCACACTGATCTAGAAATTAATCTATAACTGGAGTTACTTTTCCTACAGAAATTACTGTTCATGTAAACTCACGACTGCTATTAAAATGATAAGACTACACAACTTCCGAATAGATAGATTCATCCGTTGCTATAGATAATGAGACAGGCTATTTTATTCCTTGAACTGCTAATGTTCGTAATGTGTTGCTTCCAGTTTGACTTATGACATTCTTGTGTGCTACTTTTCTTATAAGGGCCACAATACATATGAAAGAATTTTGATGTAGGAAACAGCCAAAGTAGCAAGATCCAGTTTTTTTGTTTAATTGATGACTCGTTTCGGGTTAACTGAACCCACTTTCAAATCATCCAGACAGACAAAACTGATATAATTCGTAATAGCATGCAAACCATGTTGAGGTTGAACATTCACGTATATCAAAGTCAAGTTTTTGTATTAATATTGGCAGGGCAACTGGAGACTAGGTCTTCCCCAGTGGTCGCTATCATCTTCGTACTCGTCTCCGCCCCCCTCCAACCCCCCCCCCCCCTCTCTCTCTCTCATACGTTACGGAATTCGTACTCCACGTCCGCCACAGGAACTGGTGGTTCCTCAAATGCACGGTAAGATGGGACAAAAGAGTGAAGTCCAAGGCTGCTTATGTCACTGCGTTACGCTGGGGAATGAACCTGAAGTAGACTTCGACAAGATCCTCCCCAGACTCGAATGTGGAACCGACTCTTCCTTCCCTACAGAGAGAGTTTATTTCCATATTGGTTTTCAGCCGTAGCTTTCTGAATCTCATATTGTGAATAAAAGCTCACTGGAAAAAAAATTAGTTAAACCTTAAAAGAGGAAGCTGGTTGTTTTGGAGCGCTGAAGGTGGTTTGGAACTGGTACCAGGCTGTCACGTGATCCTCCGTCGGTGACAACTGCGTCTATATGGCAGTTGAATGTATGGGATCCGGGCAGTAAGATGGATTGAAGTGGAGGTAAGACATGACAGGATGGCAGAAGTGAGCTGTCGTTTTAAAATGTTGTACGGGGCTGGAGCAGCGACTGTAGGATGAAATCTTCGTGAAGAAATAATAAACAGCCAATCAACAGCAAAATGGAAGTTTTATTTAAGCTCCTGAAACGTATTTTCAAAGTTTTTAAAAGCGTCTTCTTGAGAAGAAAATTAGTGACAACTGGGTTGCATGTTGCAGAGGAGCTACGTTAAAAAAAGCCAGAAGGCGTCAGTGAAATAAAAAATTTCACCTTCGTAATGCTAAAAACATGCAAAATGTGGTGGTCTTCATTAAGTAATACCTCACCAAGGTATTAGATAATGGTTGCGATGTGCACTGGTGACGACCACAACGAGTGCACGTTTTTAATATTATGTAACTGAAATTTTACATTTGACAGACGCCTTTCGGCTATTTTTAGGGTCCCGTAGCTCAAACGGTACAAACGGAACCGTTCCAGGATTACTTTGTTGTATGTCTGTCTGTCAATTTTGTGTCTGTTAAAACCCCTTTTCGTCAGGAACGAGGAGACATATCAAGTTCAAAATTATGTTGCATACTAATGTCTTCGGTTCTTTGCTGTTGAAAACAACTGAAGTTTTTAAGACAATGTAAACAACAGATACGGAGATTTGCGTCGCACATTTTGATACTCACAAACCCGCTCACCAAAACCCGTTGCCCTAGAATCACGTAATTTGGTAAGAAGGAAAGTTTAACAGAACTAAATCCGAAACAATTAATTTGTAATTGCATCATAAGTAAAAAAGTTTGCCTTTTATTATCCAACGTATAGCTTAAAATATTCTCGAAAGTCTTGGAATCTACATCTACACAAATACTCCGCAAGCCACCATACGGTGCATGGGTCCCGGGACTCATATATTGCCAGCATCAGCGTCGGTAACACGCAAAAATAATTTTGATTCTCGATTCTAGGGATGCGTGAACTGTGTATATGCATGATAAAATTTGTACAAAAACCTCAGAATGCGAATCCAATTAACACCTGACCATTTTTTTAACATATCTCCGCTACAACATGTAACCCAGCTGTAGACACTTGTTCTTCCGAATAAGACGTATTTATAAGCGTTGAAATCACGTTAAAAAGTTTTAAATAAACCTTCCATTTTGCAGTTGATTCACTGTTTATTATTTTTTTCACGAAGAATGAGATATTGCGTTTGGACATGACCTTGAACGAAGTTGCCCAGTTAGTTGTTGTATCGCAGAGACGGTTCATCGTATCTACAAGGAATGGTATAAGCACTCACAGCCATGTAACGTGGCGTAAGGACAGTTGCCGTTAATGCTTCCTGACTCACAGGGGCTCCAACGTGGAGTCCGATCAACGTCAGAGGCGTCTGCTTTGGGGCGAACACTACTCACATAGCGGATTCGTGCGCGCTACCACAGTCATTTGTCAGTCGATCTGGTGTCACCATCCGTCTGCTAACGCGGCGCGACTGTGGGTAGAAACTACAAGGTATACATTGACGAGAGGAGCGAGCTTTGACAGGCGACTTTTGAAATTCGCTCGCCGATCAAAATCATGGGCGGCATATTTCGGTTTGGAATGCTCCGTGGTCACAAAGAGGCACTTGTTCTGATATGCTGCCGTGACAATTGATCGTTCTGATGTTCTGGGCGCATTCAAAAGACTTCGTTTTGGATTATGGTGAGGTTGTTGCTGGCTTCGAGCCTTTATGAGATGGAAATTACATGGCGTTTCAGATCATGAAGAATTAAATTTCCTCTCACGATAAATTTTGCAGTCGTATTTGGCGTGGAAACGTTAGGTCTTTGTTGACGTTTTCAACTTCTTTAGGACACTTCGGGATCAGCATTCATTTCTAATTTCATCAACCAAGCTTTCAAGTGGCGTGCACTCTCGCTCGTTAGACAGTTCTTCAGAAATTAATAGTAATATTTCGTAATTTTTTGTCAATAATATCTAGTGAGGATGTAAAGCACATGTTTTGTTGAATTGTGCTTGAATTGCGCCAAGCGTCAGCAGCGCCACAAAGCGGAATGCAAGGTCGAGGTGTGCAGTGGTGATATTTTTTTGGCTTATCAGTGCAACTTTCAGATCGCCCCCGAACTGAAGAAGTGTCTCACACAGACAGACATATACATGGTGGCCCATTAATCGTGACCGGGCCGAATATCTCACGAAATAAGCGTCAAACGAAAAAAATTCAAAGAACGAAACTTGTCTAGCTTGAAGGGGGAAACCAGATGGCGCTATGGTTGGCCCGCTAGATGCGCTGCCATAGGTCAAACGGATATCAACTACGTTTATTTAAATAGGAACACCCATTTTTATTACAGAGTCATGTAGTACGTAAAGAAATATGAATGTTTTAGTAGGGCCACTTCTTTCGCTTTTTGATAGATGGCGCTGTAATAGTCACAAACATAAGGCTCACAATTTTAGAGGAACAGCTGGTAACAGGTAGGGTTTTTAAATTAGAATACAGAACGTAGGTACGTTTGAACATTTTATTTCGGTTGTTACAATGTGATACATGTACTTTTGTGAACTTATCATTTCTGAGAACGCATGCTGTTACAGCGTGATTACCTGTAAATACCATATTAATGCAATAAATGCTCAAAATGATGTCCGTCTACCTCACGGATCACGATAGCAAATATCCTTCAAATTTCCTCACAGAAAGAAATCCGGGGACGTCAGATCCGGTGAACGTGCGGGCCATGGTATGGTGCTTCGACGACCAATCCACCCGTCATGAAATATGGTATTCAATACCGCTTCAACCGCACGCGAGCTATGTGCCTGACATCCATCATGTTGGAAGTACATCGCCATTGTGTCATGCAGTGAAACATCTTGTAGTAACAGCGGTAGAACATTACGTAGGAAATTAGCATACATTGCATCATTTAGATTCCCATCGACAAAATGGGGGCCAATTATCCTTCGTCCCATAATGCCGCACCATACATTAACCCGCCAAAGTCGCTGATGTTCCACTTGTCGCAGCCATCGTGGATTTTCCGTTGCCCAATAGTGCATATTACGCCGGTTTACGTTACCGCTGTTGGTGAACGACGCTTCGTCGCTAAATAGAACGCGTGCAAAAAATCTGTCATCGTCCCGTAATTTCTCTTGTACCCAGTGGCAGAACTGTACACGACGTTCAAAGTCGTCGCCATGCAATTCCTGGTGCATAGAAATAATGTACGGGTGCAATCGATGTTGATGTAGCATTCTCAACACCGACGTTTTTGACATTCCCGATTCTCGCGCACTTTGTCTGCTACTGATGTGCGGATTAGCCGCGACAGCAGCTAAAACACCTACTTGGGCATCATCATTTGTTGCAGGTCGTGACTGACGTTTCACATGTGGCTGGACACTTCCTGTTTCCTTAAATAACGTAACTATCCGGCGATTGGTCCGGATATTTGGTTGATGCCGTCCAGGATACCGAGCAGCGTACATAGCACACGCTCGTTTGGCATTTTGATCACAATAGCCATACGTCAACACGGTATCGACCTTCTCCACAATTGGTAAACGGTCCATTTTAACACGGGTAATGTATCACGAAGCAAATACCGTCCGCACTGGCGGAATGTTACGTGATACCACGTACTTATACGTCTGTGACTATTACAGCGTCATTTATCACAAAGCGAAAGAAGTGGCCCAACTAAAACATTCATATTTCTTTACGTACTACACGAATATGTAATAATGGGGGTTCCTATTTTAAAAAAGGCATTTGATATCCGTTTGACCTATGGGGGCGCCATCTATCGGGCCAACCATAACGCCATCTGGTTTCTCCCTTCAAGCTAGACGAGTTTCGTTCCTTGTAGTTTTTTCGTTTGATGCTTATTTCGTGAGATATTTGGACCGGTCACTATCAATGGCCCACCCTGTATATTAAAACAGACGTTTTTTTAAAAAAAATCTTGTTGTGAAGACCTCTATAGCCTGTTCGTAAAAGCGACTCTGCAGCGTATGTCTGTCTGGCAAGGAACTTGCCACTGTAGATACGATACGCTTACGAGCTGTAGTTTCGTGAGTTGCTCTTTGAGAGCGTATGAGGCCGAACAAAAAGCTTGTCTGCGGCCCCATCGGCTGGCAGGCAGTGAGCGCGGTACCGGCTGCCCCGTCCCCCCGCTGCGGTGATCGGCCGCGAGATGCAGTCCCGCTCCGTGCTGCGGCTGCGTGGTATCTGCAGCGGGCATCGCCTGCTGTTGACACAGCGGCCGCGCTCTGCGCTTTCTCAGGCGGCCGCCCGCCGCTCAGCGCTCGTTACTTTAATTGACTCCCACAGATATCGGGCTCGGGCCGGCGATTCCTTTCGCTCTTGCCCCCTTAATTACAGGTCGCCCGGCGACCGGCAGGACACGTGTTGGAAATTAACGCGCCTTCCTCTCGTTGCAGTAGCGCTGCTGCGGAGCCGACGCAGCCGGTGGAGGCGGCGCGGAACTGGGGATGAAGGTACTGCTACTCACACTTGGCAATTCTCTTTGAACGAGATGCTGTATCATTTCCGCTCTGAGGAGAGAGTGGGAAATATTTTGCGACTGTTAAGAATTGAGGCAAGTACGGGAGCTATTCGGAAACCGATTTTCCTTGATAAAGCCAGTCTTCGTTCGTATACAATTTCTGACACTTGTCACATTCAAAGAAGTCTCCTTCAGCTTCTACGTACCTCCTCCAACGCTGCTGCTGGAAACATCGCTGTACAGTTATGGTATTTATAGCGAATTCCACGCATGAGAATCGTACTGGCGGTTTACGGCGCTTGCGTTAGGTGATGACACGTGCGAGGCAGCCAAGTTGTGTGTGCTGCCCTCAGCGGTGAAGTAAGAACAAACTAATCGCTGATTATCGACTGAGCATGTCGATTCCGTTGTGATCGCATCATTTTAATAATACGATTCCAATTTTTATCAAGATGAAAGCCGTTGTTACGATTAATTAAATTATCAGCAAGACGTATTTCCAAGGATTCTTTAATTACAGAGTCCCAGAAGCTGAACACCAGTGCTAAAATTTTGGTATTATTGTATTCCATTGAATGTCCTTTAGAAACGCAGTGTTCTGCCACTGCTGATTTTAAAGGTTGCCGCAGACGGGTGTGTCTTTCGTGTCCTACACAGTGTTCCTGGACCGTTCGTGTCGTCTGACCTATATATGCAGAGCCACACTCACAGGGAATTTTATAAACGCCAGCCTCCCTCAACTGTAAATCGTCTTTAACTGATCCAACTAAGGCCCTGCTCTTTGCTGGTGGACGGAAGATGACATTTATATTATTCTTCCTAAGCAATCTGCCTATTTTGGACGACACGTTCCAGGCATATGGAAGGAACGCAGTTGATTTATAGTCGTCGTCAGTCCCCTCAGAGCGTTGTTCCCCGTTGTTATAATTGTGCATGGCCTTCCGTATTTGACGCGAAGTATTGCCATTCTCTTTAAAAACCTTTTCCAGAAGCATTAATTCTTCATGAAGCCTATCAGCATCCGAAATTACCTGCGCCCGATGAATTAAAGTACTGAGAACACCGGCAGTTTGTGCAGGGTGATGGCAGCTGGATACCTGTATGCGTCGGTTTTCTGTACACTAGAGTCCTGCATGACCGAGTAAGCGAGCACAAAATACGAGATGGGGCGAGCACACCCTAACTGGATAGGCTACCCGCACTAGTTCTTGTGACCGAGCATAGAAGCCGTGACCGAATACGTGGCACGTTACTTCAAACACATTTACACTTGTTATTATCCGCGTGACACTGCAGCCAGTACGGGCTTCTCATTTGTGGTGTGTCTCTCTCTGTAATCATGCAGCGCGAGGAAGCCAGTGTAGTAAGACGTAAGATTGAAATCAATGTTTACACATTAAAAAACGGGAAGGTCTAAAAAGCCAAGTATGGAGTACATTTCTGTTGGTTGTAGATGGAAACACTGCGTCTACTGGGTACGTATCGTGCATAAAAAGCTCGACTTTATTGTTTTTCCAGTCGGGAACCACTCATTTAAAGAAACACAGTTGCAAGAAACCTCACAAAGATCGTTTCTTTGGCCGTTCTTCCGTGATCTTAATATGCTTGAAATAAGTGAAAAGCAGTAAATTCTTAGCAATGTGCGACAAATGTGTGCTACATACGCAGGTTCAACATGCAATCATTAACATAATCGTTTTTGCATAGTTAGTGGGAAGTGTTTTATAGAGAAACTGGAATGTTGTGACTCGTATAATATTTCATTAACGTAAAACATCTCGTTTTTGTGGGAACGGGGGTCGGGTTTTTTGGGGTAGAGACCAAACAGCGAGGTCATCGGTCTCTTACGGGAACGTTTCGATGATTTCGATATCAGTTCTGTATTAGTTGTCTCTTTTGTTTATTATCATAGATCCTTCAAGTACTGTGTCATCACCACCCAGAAAGAGAGATCGTTTCAAGGAATGGAGGAACAACAGATCATCCGCAGCAGATGAAATAGATCTGTACATTTTAATGCCCCCCGGAGATGATGATGACACCTTAAAGTGGTGGAGCAGACATGAAAAAGATCTGTCAGATTTGGCTACAGTTGCAAGACGTATTTTATGTATCCCAGCAACAAGCGCACCTAGTGAAAGGTGCTTTAGTAAAGCCGACATGTTACTAACAAATTGCCGCAGCCAATTAAATCCGGAACGCGTTAGTGATTTACTGCTGATCAACAATAACTATAATTTTGTTTACGTTGTAATCAATTGAAAAGTGTGACAAGTTACGCCTGTAAATGTTTAATGTTCTTTGTGTGCTTTCTTTACGAAAACGGTTGTCTTCTAGATTACAGGAAAAGTACTTATTTAATGTTTCCTATAAATGAAAGGAAAAATATATCTTTTGTTTGGAAATGAGACTCGTCTTCTATCCGCGATTGTATTGAAATATCATTTTACTTTCCAGGTGCTTTATGAATTTAGCTGTGTCACGTACCCGTTCTTGGAAATGTTACTTTTGTATTAAAAGAGAGAGAGAGAGAGAGAGAGATAAATACACTGTGTGTGTGAGAGAGAGAGAAAGAGAAAGAGAGAGAGAGAGAGAGAGAGAGAGAGAGAGAGAGAGAGAGGCGTTGGATTTGTACAGTACAGTACAGTGCAGCGGGGCCGGGGCGAGGCGAGGTGGGACGTCAGCGGTGACCGGTCATGCTTGGTTATCCGCGTGTCCGGAATCCGGACAACAGACATAGAGCGAGTACGTGACCGATCCGAGTTGTATGGGGCCGGACATGAGCTGCTCGGTCCCCCCGTCAACAGGCGAGCCGTGACCGGTCAAACACTGAGCGTTGCAGCACTCTACTGTACACCTCGAAAGTCCCAAAGACCCATCATCCTTACAGCGTACTAACACGTCTAGAAAGGGTAATGGAAGAGGTCTACTAGCCTCCGCAACAGATAAAATCCATTAAAGGAGGTGAGGAAGGTGAAGGAACAAAGTTTAAATCTTTCGCAAGCACTGACATCGTAGCATTGTAAAACGATTTCTCCGCGAGAAGTCCTGTGGATTCGCAGACTAAGTTCATCCATAATCGAGTAGAACCTGCTGAAAAGTGCGCCGCAACGGAGTAACATCCGTACAGCGTAAAGAGCTGCTCTTCGCAACCTCTGTGAAGATATTGGTACGGTCGTACTCCCTGCTGATAAGGACAATGCTAAGGTCCTTTTGACAAGGGAAGCCTACAACGAGAAGATATAGAGTCAACTAAGTGATTCTGTGTACCGCAAAATCGATAACGACCCAACAAGCCGTATTTTCAGAAAAACTGTTACTCTTTTGAATGAAAGTTATCAAGAGGCTGAGACCACACAATGCTGTTCCACCAAGACTGTATGGGCTGCCCAAGATTCAAAAGGATGGAGTTCCACTACGATTGATAGTGAGTAATATTGGTACTTCACTTATTCGACTTTAAAACACCTGACCTACTTACTCAAGCCCTATGTGTGTAAATGTTGCCACCATATACGTAATTCAAAGGATTTTATCAATCGTTTGAAGACTGTTAAGCTGAGCAGCTCGGATTTACTAGTTAGCTTCGATGTGGTCTACCTTTTTACTAAAGTGCCTTTATTTGACTCGCTACGTTTTATTGGTAACTTGTTCAGTGATGATTTGACGGCTTTGCTTGAACGTACTCTCTCGTCAATTTATTTGTCATTTAATAACGTATTTTTTGAATAAACTGACGGTGTTGCTATGGGGAGTCCCTTGTCCCCTGTGGTGGCCAATCTTTTTATGGAAGACTTTGAGGAGAAAGCTCTTGAGGCTGCCGTCTTAAAGCCTATGGTTTTATGAAGGTACGTAGATGATACTTTCGTTGTATGGCCTCATGGCAGACAAGAACTAGAAAAATTCGTTTCTCATTTAAACTCTTTACATGAGAACATCAAGTTTACTATGGAGTTTGAGAAAGATGGGACTTACCCTTTGTAGACGTATTAGTACGCCATAAGAATAATGCGTCTTTGGGACATTCGGTTTACAGAAAACTCACACATATAGATCTATATTTTCAGGCGTCCAGCTGCCATCACCCAGCACAAACCGCCAGTGTTCTCAGTACTTTAATTCATCGGGCGCATGTAATTTCGGATGCTGATAGCCTTTATGAAGAATTAATGCATCTGGAAAAGGTTTTTAAAGAGGATGGCTATACTTCGCGTCAAATACGGAAGGCCATGCACAATTATAATAACAAGAAGCAACTCTCTGAAGAGACTGACGACGACTATAAATCAACTGCGTTCCTTCCATATGCCTGGAACGTGTCGTCTAAAATAGGCAGATTGCTTAGGAAGAATAATAGAAATGTCATCTTCCGTCCACCAGCAAAGAGCAGGGCCTTAGTTGGATCCATTAAAGACGATTTAGAATTGAGGCATCCGGAGGCGAAAGACACACCCGTCTGCGGCAACCTTTAAAATCAGCAGTGGCAGAACATTACATTTCTAAAGGACATTCAATGGAATACAATAATATCAAAATTTTAGCACCAGTGTCCAGCTTCTGGGACTCTGTAATTAAAGAATCCGTGGAAATACGTCTTACTGATAATTTAATGAATCGTGAAAACGGCTTTCAGCTTGATAAAAATTGGAATCATATTATTAAAATGATGCGGTCACAACGGAATCGACATGCTCAGTCGATACTCAGCGATTAGTCTGTTCTTAATTCACCACTGAGGGCAGCACACGCAACTTGGCTGGACCGCGCACGTCATCACCTAACGCAAGCGCCATAACTCGCCAGTACGATTCTCATGCGCGGAATTCGCTATGAATACCATGTCTGCATCAGCTCTCTCCAGGACTTCGTCTACTCACCTGAGGATGGCAGGACGTCTCTGGGCCGAAATAATCGTGTTGATAGGATCCGGCTGCAAACCCGAAAATTACTGGAAGGAGCGACATTTTTCGTCACAGTTTCGTTTAGTCGGCGTGAGAGCGTTACAGAGATGCTCGATAAAGTCCAGTGGCAGATGTTACAAGAGATGCGTTGTACATCACGCAGCGGTTTTTTCTTGTGAGCACTTTCCGGAAAGAGCCGGACAACATATTACTTCCTCCCACAGACGTCTCACGCTTTGACCACGACGAGAAAATTCGAGACAGCCAAAACAGAGGCTTACCGACAATCATTCTGCGCACGTGCCATTCACGAGTGGAACGGGGAAGGAAGGATCAGTTAGTGGCACGAGAAGAAACCTCGGCCACACACTATTAGGTGGCTTACGTAGTATGACGTAGGTGTACTGGTCTAGAACTTCAAGTCTAGTTATTGCTGAAGATAATTAATTTTCGGCAATTTAAAATACTTTACAAGAAAGTTGGAACGCTTAACTATGAAATGGTGTTGGACACTTTATTATTATTGTGTTAATTAACTCGTCGGTTTCTGCATGTAACGAACTGTTGTGCTAATTAAATGTAACTTAATTTGCACAGCATTAATGAAAACTAACTATGCAAACATGTGAAATAATAATCTGAATAATAAATTTAAGTAGAAAATCCAGGATGAAATGTAACAATATTGTGAAAAGAAAAGTAGCTATTCACCATATAGCGGAGATGCTGAGTCGCAGGTAGACACAACAAAAAGACTGTCTCAAATACAGCTTTCGGCAAGTAAGGCGTTCGTCACAATTGGATGACAAACACACACACACATTCACAGTCATGCAGACGCAACTCTCACACACAGGACTGTAGTCTCAGGCATCTGGGGCCACAGATGCCTGATACTGCACTCATGTGTTTGTGCGCTGCGTTTGAACGAGTGTGTGTGTGTGTGTTTATCGTCTAATTTTGGCGAAGGCCTTACTGGCCGAAAGCTATATTTGTGACAGTCTTTCTGTTGTATATCTGCGACTCAGCATCTTCGCTATATGGTGAGTACAACTTTTTTTTCACAGTATTGTTAAATTTATGTAGAATTCATTCTAAATGAGAACTGAAATTTCTAAGTAAACTCAACGCGTCAGTAGGTTAAGATGTCGAAAATAAGACCAAAATTAGCGAAAAGATTATGTATGATAGCAGAGAAACATAAGAGATGGAAAGATCCACCTGCATTGTCACAACCAGCACAACCTCGCTCTCGCGTCAAAGCACTTTCTTGTCTTTCTTTCTTTTGCTTGTGCCTTGTTTCCTGCGGATACGCAAGGTCGGCATGGTTAAACGGACGTGGCAATGTTAGTTGAAGGGGTGGTCCGATGCCCTTCCTGCTACCACCCCGTACCCCCCGGTAAGGAGTTAGTGTACCCCAACTGTCTGTGACTAGTGTAATCCATGGAAGAGTGCAAAAGTGTTCAGATGTCTGCAAGCCGTGTAAATGAGGCAGGACGTGGGGACCAGCCCGTTATTCACCTAGGGGGTGTGGAAAACCGCCTAAAAACCACATCCAGGCCGGTCGACACACCGGCCCTCGTCGGCAATCCGCTGGGCGGATTCGATCCGAGGCCGACGCGTCTACCCTTGCCCAGGAAGCAGCGCGTTAGCGCGCTTTTTTTTTTTTTTTTTTTTTTACAAGTTTAAAGGAGCAGAGATGTTTATTTATTTATTTATTTATTTTCCATAAAGATCACTCTGTTAAAAGGAACATGTAGATTATTTCATAGTATAGTATGTACATTACATATTGAGCGGTGAGAGAAGCGTGAGGTTCATTATCAGCTGTCAAATGTGCACACCTATTGCACCCGGCACATCCCAACTGCGTGAGGGGTCGAGGAAGACTGCCTGAAGATAGTTGGCAAAGGTTTTCCGATAGTGTGACCATCTATGAACCTCATTGTGGGCTTGCTGCAAGAAATACCAAAAGTCTAGTCGCGACTTGGCAGCATCCCCATAGAGGTACGCGATCGTCCAACCTTTGACCCAGATGATCGACTGTGATTTAGTCGCCGGAAAGTAGTTACTCTCCGGATGTAAGAAGGAAGCAGGTGTAATATGTTGCGGGGTCACACGGAGGTAGCAAGCCACCATCTGTCTTCCTAGGAGCCATACGTCCTCCACCGCGATACAAGTTAAGCGGTGATGGTCGTCATCCACTTGGCGACATTTCGGGCATAGTGGAGCGTCCACTAGTCCAATTGCATGGAGCCGTTGGTTGGTGTTAAACTTGCCACAGGCGACAGAGAACCACAGTGCCCGAACAAAGGTAGGAAGGAATTTTTGGTGCACATGTCTCCAAATCTTCGGCCAATGCAACTTGGGGTGTTTGAGTTCAATGACATTACGACTTATCCGTCGAAGCAGCCAAACATAAAATTCCTTCGCGCATGGCGGTCTCGTGCGCGGAAGCTCGTCTCTGATATAACGAAGTTCCACGATAAATGTTGATACATGCGCAAATTGTGGCGTAATGTTGCCCACCGCCACCGGAGGTGTGAGGGACGCTGGAACTAGGAGATCCAGTAGGCGCGATGTAAGGGAATCACGACCGCTACGCCATTGCTTGTACATCGTGGCTAGAAGGAGCGCCGTCGCTCGGCAGTGAACATCCGTAAGTCCGAGTCCCCCCTTTTCCGTAGGGAGCGTGAGCGTTGCGTATCGCACCTTGAGGGGCGACCCAATCATCACAAAATAGCCTAGTGCTGATTGAAGTCGACGTCCGAGCGTGAGTGGTAGGGGCAGGATCTGCGAAATATGCACCATTCGAGAAACCACATAAGTGTTCAGATATTCGACTCGCTGCAAAGGATCAAGGCGCCGTAGGAGATGTTGTCGGACCATGGTGTTGTCTGTAAAATACGTCGGTAGTTAACTGCCGCAGTATGTTTTACAGATGAGGTAAAGTCTGTGCCGAGATAGCGGAACCGTTGCACATAAGAAAACGGACTGATTTCTTCCGGCGTAAGGCCCCTTCCAACCGGCATTGCTGCCGATTTGTTCATGTTCACTGCACTACCCGCCGTCACACTGTGGTCCAACAACAGTTCAAGGACCGTCTTCACCTCTTCCTCAGAACGAACGAGCAGCAGGAGGTCGTCCGCATAGGCACGACATTTGAAGGTGTAGCCCCGCAGTTCCATCCCAGAAAGAGAATTTGTTAGCCTCCCAATTAATGGTTCCAACGCTATCGCGAACAGCAGCATCGAAAGAGGGCAGCCCTGGCGAATGGATCGTCGAATTTGAATGGGCCCTGCTAAACGCCCATTAACCTGTACCAAGGATTGTGCGCCCCCATAAATCCTTCTAACGAGACCAGTAAAACGGTCTGGAAATCCCATTTGTTCCAGTACAGCGTACAGATAGTTGTGGCGCACCTTATCAAAAGCACTGTCAAAATCAACCGCCACCATTGCCGCTTTAAGCCGGCACTCCTCCGCCAGCGCTATCACATCACGGCATTCGGCAGTAGCTGTTTGCACATTCACCGATCCACCCGGTGTCGTCTGTTCTGGAGAGAGAACGCTACGAATTAACATACGACATCGGGACGCTAGCAACCGTGCAAAGATCTTATAGTCGGCATTAAGCAGGGTGATGGGGCGATAATGTGTGACCGTAATTCCTGGCTTCGGTTTATGTACTGGCACCAAGAGGCCTTCCATAAAAGCCGGTGGAATAGGCGCATCGGAATTTAACATCTCGTTGTACATTTCCATCCATCGCGGTGCCATTTCGTTGCGAAATTCTCGATAAAATTCAGCATGAAGTCCATCAATGCCTGGGGACCGATTCAACGCACCCTTTGCGATCGCATCATGTACTTCCTCACAGCTAATGGCTTCCAGTAAGGTTCCCGCGGCTTCCACCGTCAGTGTACGGGAGACGTACGTGGCTATACGTTCGAGGTCATCGACAGGGGCTGTTTCTTACCGATAGATGTATTGGTAATGGTCGACGAATGCAGAGACAATGTCCGCTTGACGCGTCACTCTTCGGTCTTCGCGGGTAATTAAATTCCCGTACCAAAACGCGTCGTCGGTGCTTTCGTTCATTCACGACGTGGTGCATGGAAGGAATCTCGTGCATTATCGTATCATGACATCTGGCGCGCACCATGGCTCCCTGACGATGTTTCCGAGCTAAAGCCACTAGTTTAGCTTTTATCCTTTTGCGTTCGATCCAGATGTCCTGTCCCGGCGGACCATCATCCAGGTCGCGCAGCGCTGCAAAATAAAAGTCGGTGGTACGGCGGCGCCATTCTGCCATCTCCCTGCTATATGAGATGAACGTACAGCGAAGCGCCGGTTTAGCACAAGTCAACCACCAATCAAGCTTCGTCGCATACCTTCCAACCCTTCGCTCGCACATCGTCCATGTCTCAAGGATCCGTTGGCGGCATTCAGGATCATGTAGATGTTGAATGTTTAATTTCCACGGGGCCTTACTGTTCCACACCTCTCTACGGGGAAGAAGCACCGTACAGATGTAAGCACTGTGATCAGAAAATGCCAATGGCCAGCGTTCCGCGTCCTGGACATCATTTGCATGAGCCCGTAAGATATAAATGCGATCCAACCTGCTCGCCGAATGACTTGTCACATAGGTGTATCCCGGTGCACCTCCATGTCGTAATTCCCACGTGTCACTAAGTACAAGGTCGTTGACTACGATTCGCAACTCCTGGCTGATGTTCGCTTGCGGCCATTGGTCTTTCTGGATGAGAACACAGTTGAAATTTCCACCACTTATTACACATTCATAACGTCCATGGAATAGTGGGGCAATGTCTTCTGCATAAAATCGCGCCCTTTCCCGCCGCCGGTTGTTTCCCGACGGTGCATAAAGATTGTCCCAAACGTCGTGAAAGCCATTCCCCTGGCCGACGGAAGATAACACACGTGTTCCACTGGGAAGCCATCTCGCACGTAAACTGCAACCCCACTCCCATTGTGATCTCCATGTGACG
This sequence comes from Schistocerca americana, assembly GCF_021461395.2. NCBI lineage: Eukaryota > Metazoa > Arthropoda > Insecta > Orthoptera > Acrididae > Schistocerca > Schistocerca americana. The sequence goes on from NC_060122.1 coordinate 700,703,437, forward strand.
AATAGGATTGGTAGCCTGCGATGTATGGGAGTGCAGCTATGTGGACTTCCTGCAGCAAAGCAATATCCACATCAGATGCCCAAATCGTTTCCTTCAGTAGGTGTATTTTGGCCGGTGAACGCACGTCATTTATATTTAACGTCGCAATACGGTTCGCATGGCGTTGAATCTCACTCTATGGAGGCGTAACAACATCTCCCTGCATCGGCGCTGGGGGCTGAGTTAGAAGACGTTCTCCCGCCCCTCTACCTGCACCTTCAGCAATTATTAGGCCGTCTTCGTGAGGGCCGGCTGCCTCTGTATGACGTCCCGCGCCTCCTCAATATCCTCATACCACATCTTTGCAGGCAGTGATACATTCGTGTCCATAGCCACAGCATCTGCGTCTGGAGAGCCAAATGGTTGTGATTCCTCTTCAGCATCACCACGTCCCGGTACCGTCAATGTAACAGACCGCTGCGGGTCTGATCGAACAGTTTCCATTGCCTCATCCTGTTTCGTAGAGGTTGTTGTGTCAATGGTTCAAATGGCTCTGAGCACTATGGGACTTAACTTCTGAGGTCATCAGTCCCCTAGAACTTAGAACTACTTAAACCTAAGTAACCTAAGGACATCACACACATCCATGCCCGAGGCAGGATTCGAACCTGCGACCGTAGCGGTCACGCGGTTCCAAACTGAAGCGCTTAGAACCGCACGGCCACACCGGCCGGCGTTGTTGTGTCGTCTTGGTCCACAGGCACATCGTCGTCGGGGCAAGGGGAGTCATCCCTATTAGATGTCGTGCGACGACGCCGTTTCCTTCTTTTCGGGGAACGTTGTTTGCGTGATCTTCCTTCCGTGTCCTCAGATTGTAGTCAATCACGGCTGCCCGACAGAAAAGCATCCGTAGGAACTGGAAGTGTTTCGAGCCCCATCGTTGTACTTGGCGGGAGTTCGGTCGAAACTGATGTTGTCGTCACAGAGTGCGTTCCAGACGGAACAGCATCCGTAATGGCTGGAACTGCTTCGTGTACTATTGGTGTGCTTGGTGAGAGTTCGGTCTCATCTGATGTTGTCGCCGTAGATTGTATGCTCGATGGAGCAGCATCCTCTGTCATCCCGACGTCTGCTACAAGGTTTCGGAGAGTGCCATCTTGATCTTCCATCGGGGCTGTATCCTTTCGGTCATCAGCGGACGCAGTGAGGACTTTGGCATAGGTGATCGGTAGTACTGTCATCGCCGGCGACGGCTCCCGCACATCTGAAGGCAGTTGCGTAATCCGCCGTTGCATACAGTTCGACCTGAGGTGTCCCTCCTGGCCACATCCAGAACATGTACGTGGTTGACCATCGTAAATCACCACCGCCCGACAACCACCAATTGTCAGATAGGACGGTACATGCTTCTGAAGATCAATAGTGATCTGCCGCACTCCGTTAAGAACGGGGTATGTGGCGAACTGTGTCCAGCGTTCTGCTGTGTGACCATGTACCGTGCCGTATGGCTTAAAAGCCTCGATAACTTCGTCAGCCGGGAGCTCAAATGGCAGCTCAAAAACACGTATTGTCCGTACACCAAGACCAGCATGTTCTACAGTTACCGTGCCGACATTTCCGTCACTATGGCAAAATCGGAGACCTGCTTTTGTCGCCTGTAGAATTCTCTCACAGGCCGCGTCATTTACCATCTTAACACACACCGTGGCACTAACGATGGACAGGTGAATTCCGACAATATCGTTTGGCGGTATCTTGACGTCCTCTCGAATGAATCGTTCCGCTGCTAACGCCTTTGGTCGTTCGTAGTCTTTGCAGAAATTGAATCGTAATGTAGTTTTCCTATACTTGTTTGCCATGATCGTTGTTACTAGCCCGCGCACAGACTAAGTCCACAAGTAAACAAACACTCGCACACGCCGCACAGGCGGAAGTATCGGACCTCCGCTTCGCACGGCCGCTAGCGCCGAACTGCTCGGCTAATCTGGCAGGTCTCTCGCGTCATAGCACTACCTGTATTCAATTTAATTTATGTAGTAGTGATGAAATGAAATCTGGTTGCCTGGTACACGTTTCCAGATTCTCAAATAAATTGTGATGGAAGTTGGCTGTTAGTGTTGTTTTGTAATAGCACATCTCTTGCATGTGAACCGCAAGAGTGTACCAGCTTTGTTCTCCACCCACCGGACTCAGCACGACGTGGCCACCACACTGTAGTGAGTCAGTGCGCGCCGCGGGGGGCCGGTTCCTTTTGGTTCTGCTAGGCAGAGGTACAACGAGAAGAAATTGCGTGTTAACAAGTAATTGATACTAGAGACCGAGCAAACGCGTGCCGTGATAAACGAGCGGCGTCCGATGGCCTGCGCGCGGGAAGGAAGGAAGGAAGGAAGGAAGGAATAAGACAGTGCACTGCCGGCAGCGGAAGGACCAGCCGTCACATTGGTTGTCTGCTGGTAAATGGAGGAGGCTCAGGGTGTACGGCAGGACCTCGCTCCTGGAACATTCCACGGCTGGAGTTAAATATCCAAGCGACCAAGTCACAGTTCCGCAGAGGACATTTCGAGTCTTCGCATTATGCTCTTAATCAACCTTCGGGGCAAAACTGTGCGGACAGTAGGCGTACGATCTTTAAGGAACTTATGATCGGAAACGAATGTCTACCTCTTTTTATTGACGCAAACAACTTACACCTTATACCAACAACTTACGACGGGTAGTCATTAAATTTTAATTATCACCTCGAAAAAATTGCGTAATTAGTTTTTTATTTCTTTGGAGATCATGTGATCAATTTTACTTTCAATATGGTTTTGGTTTCCATTTTTAATAGAGAATTTATCATTCAACCACAATGGCAAACTCTCAGCGATGAAATATGAAGCCCCATTTCTGCAAAGTTATTGTATGACTATGGACATATGGTTTAAGCGCCTGCTATACAATCATATCTAAAGATCTCCCAATCGTTTCGATATAGCCCTGGCCAAGGCGCTATCCTTAATATCTGACAGTATTTCTCGACAGACATTACCAACAGTATTCCAACAGCAATAAAGTAACTCAGTGCACTCCGAAGACGGAAAAATCCGGAACGCAGCGTCCAAACGGAACAGCTTGTAAAAGAAAGGAAAAACACTGTCGCACTCACACAGGTATAAGTGCCTCAAAAAAAAAAAAAAAAAAAAAAAAAAAAGGTTAAGAATGTGATCGGAGGACGTCAGAGAAAACATGACTGATCGAAGAGACAACCAGAAACGGTGCGAACATAAGAGTCCTTGGTTCCAGTCAGTCGAAAGGCAAGTTGATCATCCACAAAATTTGGAATGGTCGAGGAGAAAGAAAAACTATACAGAGCAAATTATAAAAAGGTGTGTAGGACTTTTATTTGAAACTCTAGAGTTACTGACAAGCCAAAGCATACTTGGTGAATCACTAAGACCTGTAATGAAAATGTGCTCGGAAGAACTGGAACGCATCAATAAAAATGAAATGGAAACAGATCTAAATATCTCAAGAACTGAAGCAGATCACGAGCGAGATGGTTAAAACTAGAGACACTTGAAGAGTCACTCCTAATTCTCCAGAAAGAGAAGATTTTGGAGTCGTGGAAAAATGTAGAAGTCATTCTCCACTTAAAAAAGGTGTCAACGCGAACATTGAGAGTACAGACCTCTTAGCCTTTTAACTGTTTTACAGCCAGCTAACAAAAAGCGTTACGAACCACCAGGGCCTGAAATTTGACGCTTACTAGCCAGTCGAACAGGCGGGAATGAGAAAAGATTTCAGTACAACTGACCATATTCAAACTTCACTCACACTGACAGTGTGCGGAACATGACGCCCCACTTCATATGGCCTTCATAGACTACCGGAAGGCGTTCTACACGATCGGAACCTGCTCAGTATTAAGGGCAGTGAACGGCACTCAGAATATAGGCACCAGTTGTAAAAATGTGTGATAAATTTACGACAACATGTCTCGGGACTACGTTATCCCATTATCAAGTGCTTAACGTTTCTGTGCCATTAGGCCCCATCAAAGCACTTTATAATGAGATAACGTAGTCCCAAAGTGTGCTGTCAATGTAACACTGATTTGACAACTTGTGCGTAAAGTTCTCTGTACTGATTCAAGAGCCTATTGTACAATGACCTAGCGACATTTAATCCACTATAACCGAGCGAGGTGGCGCAATGGGTAGCACAATGTTTCGCATTTGGGAGGACGACGGTTCAGACCCTCTTCTGCCGTCCAGATCTAAGTTTTCCGTGATTTCTCCAAATCGGTCCAGGCAAATGTTGGGACGGTTCCTGTGAAAGCGTACTGCCGATTTCCTTCCCCATCCTTCTGTCTGTAATGACCTCGGTATCAACGGGACGTTAAACACAGTCTTCCTTCCTGCCTTGTAATCCTCTATATTTACGACAGTGACACTCTACACGCTACAATAAACGAAGACTGGATAACTTCCTGTGAGAAGAGGCGTCACACAATGAGACACAATCTCACCTAAGTTATTCACCTTGGCTTTGGAGGATGCGTGCAACTATCTATTCTGGAGACAGAAAGATATCAGATGGAAAACATCTCAGCCATCTTTGCTTTGCAGATGATATCATCCTCTTTAGCAGTGGCACAAACTAAATGTCAACAATTATATGAGAACTTAATGATGCTTCCAAAGATGTAGGCCTCAAAATTAACCACTAGAAGAGCAAAGTCGTGAGCCGTCTGTATTACGGTCTCCATCGAAAACGATGCTCTAGAAGTAGTGAATGAACACATTTATCTGGGACATAAAATCATACTTAGAAAAGATAATCAGGCAGCGGAGATCACCTCGCGAACTGCCCTTATCTGGATGGCATTCGGGAAACTTGGTTACATGTTCTGTAAACCAACTATCCCCATAAATTTAAAAACGAAGTTTTATGATACATGCAGCCTGGCAGAAACAACATACTGACTCGAAACAGTGACAAAATAAGGAGCGCAAAACGACTCAAGGTTTGTCAGAGGGCAATAGAGTGTCTGAGAGACGGATTAGTCAGTTAGTTTCATATTACATGGATCATTTTGCACGATAAATCGTAATGACTGGAACGAGTTATTTTACATTCACTTTGCAAATTATTTTGAACATGGTTACTTGCTGAACATTTCAAAGTTTGTTAACTTTTTATTTTTTTAAGAAAAAAAGATATACAGATATGAGTTAGTACTTTCTACCCACCACCTTTTACGCATTACAGTAATAGAAATTCTTCAGTAGAACAGAAAGATTTGTCAAGGAGAAACTTTCGCAGTTTGTTTTAAAATTTTACTTTGCTGTCTGTCAGACATTTTATATCACTGGGTAAGTGATCAAAGTTTTTTGTTGCAGTATGAAGATCAAAGAGAAAAGAAGAAGAACAGGTGTCTAAGTCGTTGGCGAGCGGATAGCTAGACTGAGTAGGCCAACAAAACACCAAATGGACCAAAAATCTCATGCAGTGGCGTCCGAGGGAGTCAAAGAGAAGTGTCGGACGCCTCTGACAAGGTGGAGAGACGACATCCATCGACATGCGGGAAAAAGCTGTAGCCGGCCGAAGTGTCCGTGCGGTTAAAGGCGCTGCAGTCTGGAACTGCAAGACCACTACGGTCGCAGGTTCGAATCCTGCCTCGGGCATGGATGTGTGTGATGTCCTTAGGTTAGTTAGGTTTAACTAGTTCTAAGTTCTAGGGGACTAATGACCTCAGAAGTTGAGTCCCATAGTGCTCAGAGCCATTTGAACCAAAAAGCTGTATCCAGCCTGCCCAGAACAGGTCTATATGGAAATCTTTGGAAGAGACCTTTGATCACGAGTGGATACCTAAAGGCTAAAGAAGAAGAGGATGTGGTGTCGTTTCTGCTGTAATTGTACATCGCTGGCCAACTTTATTTGTGAGGCATGTGTACAAATTTTAGTTGGAGCTGTGGTGGCTTAAGTACTACACTGCCACCACGATGAGAGTTCCCACAGTCCACGCCTCATCGAGCGGGTGTGACTACCGGGGCCACCGCTATTGCTTTACGGTTGGCAGCACTGGACAGTTTACAACAAGTTAGTCACATCACTGACCCCAAGCATAAGGGCCACATACAAGAGCTGCATCCCTTACAGCATACCCAATAGATCATAGAAGCTGCCCAGAAGCGTATTGTCAGCTAGCCCCTGGTACACCGTCTCAGCATTCGCATCATCGTTTTCCATCACACGCAGAGCGCGCCTCATCCAGAGGCCCGTATCTACTTTTCGGCGCCGGCTCTGATCTACAGTCACAGTCCCACCCTCTGTCTTCAGCCATCCCACTTCAACGCATTGGGACTTAAGTGGTATAGAAGCTGACCGTTGTTATAAACTGGCTTTGTGTACTTGCATCCTAGCAACTAAATGTACTGACTGCCGTTATATTGCCAAACTGTGCTTTCATCATACCTAGCTCCACTACCACGCTCCACCGAGGTATGATTACTTTATTCGCTCGAAATCCCAGCTTTTCTCTGGTATATGCAAGCATCTGGCAGGCAGTACCACTTTTTGTGTATTTCAACCGCTGCTCGGATTGCTCCCACTTGTACTTATTATACAGCATAGTGTCTGAAGACGGCAGCCTACCATAACGTTGTTCATCCACTATTATATGACCCTTACTGATTACTGCACATAGGCACCAATGGAGTTCGTCACGACAGACCTTCACCATCAAGAGAATAATAGAGTGTCCGTAGAAACAGTTCCAAGCCACCCACGAGCTACATGTGTTACACATAGAAATCCCCTGAGAACTGAGAGTTTATAAGGTTTCTGGCTTATTTTTGGTATTCAAGGAAAGTGATGTGAGCTCTATATTTTCATTCGATATGTCATACTTTGTACTTGTACACCGGATGTTTTTCAAACAGAAGACTTTAATAGTCGATATGTTACGGCATAGAGATTCTACGTAACCCAATGTAATCTTTAAAAAGTTTTCAATCATGTTGAGCCACAGTCATACAATATTTTTTAAAAGAGTAAATCGCTGGATGTTAGGTCCGCCAGTTACGCAAAACACCGTTTTTTCTCAGTACCCAAACATGTTTCGGCACCACTGTGCCATCATCAGTGGGTTTTCGTTTTTATTTATTCTGCAATGTGAACATTTTTGTTAAATGGTTATAAAACTATGTGCATTTCTAGTTCAAACAAGAGATCGTTTCTTTCTGTAAATACCTTTACATTTGGTGTGCATAAATTTTCTGGATCACTTGTGTGTTATTTACTACAGGTAGCCCGTCATCTGCAACCAAACGATGTTGATGAGAAAGTTTTTTGCTGTAAGTTAATCTATCTTCCAGAATGTAATTTAGTTTTTCGCCTTGTTTTCCCGCCTATATTCGTTTTTACCTACGTTTTCGTGTGGCAAGCACTTCCATTTTCCGCATTATGCTGAGGTGTTGTGATGCACACGTAACTATAACAAGTATTTTCCACAAATAACGTACTAAAACGCTTTTCACTTCACCAGAACACAGTGTGATTGTGGTTTGTTATGTGTCCCAGCCCAGTGAGTGTTCATTTGTTCACCAGAGAGTTCGGTGCCAAATTTGACTTTTGTTTGCATTTTATCTTTGTGTGTGTGTGTGTGTGTGTGTGTGTGTGTGTGTGTGTGTGAGTTTTCTGTGCGTTTCTTAGCTGTGTGTCTTGTCTTTTATATGGTATTCCTTTTGTGTGTAAATGGTGCATCTTTGCAGATTTTAGCGTTTTTTCGTGTGTGTGTGTGTGTGTGTGTGTGTGTGTGTGTGTGTGTGTGTGTATAGACTTTATCTGTTTGCGATGTTTTTATTTGTAAAGTTCCTTTAATGTGGTAAATAATGTGCCCTTGCAGAGTGTAGTGTATTCGTTTAATACCTGTTTTCCTTCTGCTATTGCTTTGTGTGTATGGACGTTTTCCCCAATGGTCCGTTTTCTGTATAGGCTGTGGCTGGGTTTTAGTATTCTGTTTCTATTGTGGTTGGGTGGTGATTGTTGGCTACAAGGTGGTCAGCAAATGTGCTGTGGGAATTGTTACTTTTTAAACCTCTGAGATGTTCTGAATATCTTGTTTTGAAGTTTCTGCATGTCTGTCCTATGTACATTGACTGGCAAGTGTTGCATGTGAGTTCATATTTTCCTGATCTGTTTAATTTATCCGTGGGAGTTTCTTGTGTTCTGATCTCTTTCTGTGTTGTGTTCTCTGTCTTGTATCCTATTTGGAGTCCATGTTTCTGTAATATGTTGCCTATTCTGTGAACAAACTTGTTATTGTAGGTCAGTATGTGCCATTTCGTTTTGTGTGTGTGTTGGTGCTCTGTTGTGTCTTGTGTGTGGTCATTGTTTCTGTTTTGTGTTGTTCGGTGTTGGGTGAGGATTTGTGTGTGAGTGGAATGTTCATTTTTATACTATTTACATATTTTTTGTTTTAACTTGTCTACCATATGGGTAGTATAACCATTTTCTACTGCTATTTGTTTTATTGTGTTTAGTTCTTGTGTGTAGTTCTGTTTGTTAATGTGTGTTCTGTTTAATCTGTGGTGTATGAATCTGAAGTTTGCATACTTATGTGCCAATGGGTGATTTGATAGGTTGTGAATGGTGGTGTTTGTTCAAAATGGCTCTGAGCGCTATGGGACTTAACTTCTGAGGTCATCAGCCCCCTAGAACTTAGAACTACTTAAACCTAACTAACCTAAGGACATCACACACATCCATGCCCGAGGCAGGATTCGAACCTGCGACCGTAGCGCCTAGAACCGCTCAGCCACTTCGGCCGGCGTGGTGCTCGTGATTGTTGGTTTCCTGAATATTGTGAAGTTGTGTATGTTGTTTGTTTTTGTGTATGGTGGGATCTAGAAAGTGTAGAGTGTTGTTAGTTTCTGTTTCTAAGGTGAAGTTGATGTTTGGGTGTAAGTTGTTCATTTCATTGTGTAGCTGTTCTGTGTGTTTATGTGGTTCATCAATCAGGCATATCATCGACATAACGGTACCCGTACGTAACTTTATATTTCTTTGGTTTTATTGTGTGTCTGAAGATCATGTTCTCCAGGTTGTTCATGAATATGTTAGCTAGAAGGACACTGATTGGTGATCCCATTGGCAGTCCTTCGTGTTGAGAATAAAATTCTTTGTTGAATACAAAATAATTTTATGATGTTATGGTCTTGAGCATGGTTGTTATTTCATTGATGTGTGTGTCTGGTATGTTTCCTTGTTGTTTTAATGTTTGTGTGATGATGTTGATTGTTTCACTTATTGGAATGCATGTGTACAATTCATGCACACCAAATGTAAAGGTATTTACAAATGAAACGATCTGTTGTTCGAACTAAAAATGCACACAATTTTATAATAACTTAACAATAATGTTCACATTGCAGAATAAATAAAAACGAAAACCCACTGATGATGGTACAGTGGTGCCGAAACATGTTTGGGTACTGAGAAAAACGGTGTTTTGCGCAACTGGCGGACCTCACATCCAACAATTTTAACTGTAAACATGGCCAATACAAGGAGCTGCAAATCAAAATGATGGATATAGAGTAAATCGCCATTTGACTGTTTATTATTATATTTATCTTTTGTACGATTCGGATTTCCGCTTTTGTGACATTGTCAAGTACAATGCTGAAGCTTTTAAGGCCATTATTAAGTCATATTTGTAAAGAACCAGGAGAGGCTCTACAGAAGATGTGGTGCTGTTAACAAAGGCACTCGCGTCTGTCGTCTGCTGTCATAGGCCATTAACGCCAAGTTTCGCCACGCTAACCTAACGGATACGTTCGTCGTACGTCCCACATTGATTTCTGCGGTTCTGATTTAAGGTACGTGCCGTGGCGAAAAATATGTTGATCGTCTCGTGCCTACTCGCGTGGGGTCGTTGCGAAATCCTTAATGGTGTTTTTTTTTTGTGGTCCTCCAGCACTCGTGGAATCCACATTTGCATGATAGCGTGGGATCCCGACCACGGTCAGCAGCAGTAGTGTGGAACGAAAAAACACAGTTTCAACTGCCCATGGTCTTCCCACTGTTCAATTTTTTGATACTTGTTGGTAGGCGTTTCACTTACTTACACATCTTCTCACAACCAACATTCAGATGTAATCTCTGAATGAGAAATTCGTCGCTATATTTTTCCTTGTATATAGAGCGTTGATGGCGTTTTGTTATTTAATTTGTTTGGCCACGCTGAACATTTGCGTGTAGAACCTTGTGCCAATCTCACATTTGTGTTGCAGTTTTTGTGACCGTCAGTGTACAGGGTGACCCAGAGGTCCATCAACATTTGAAAATTCAAAATTCAATACTTCGGGGAATACTGTAGGTAAAGACATAAAGATTGACATATGCTTGAAACAAAACGAACATTCACAAAATGACCAACAGATGGCGCTTCACATCATACAAAAACAATAATAAGCGTAACAACTGATTTTTAGCAAAGATTGTGTTCTTTATAACAAATGCTCAAGATGTCGGTCGTCATTCATCAACAATACCTGAAGTCGAAGGACAATGTTGTGAACAGCATTGTACAGCGTATCATAGGTACGGTGAGAAATAGCTGTCGGATGTTGCCTTCAGCATCTCTGATGAGGTCGGACGATCGTGGTAGACTTGAGACTGCAGGTAACCCCACAACCAATCATCTCAAAGACTGACGTCTGTGGCCTGGGAGGCCAGCTATAACGGAACTGGCGGCTCACCACGTGATTCTCACCAAATGATGTGCACAAGAGAGCTTTCACACGTGTAGCAATATAGGGTGGACAGCCATCTTGCATAAAAGCCGTACCTTCCAGCAGGTGTTTATCAGACTGGCTAGGGATGATGCGATTCTGTAACGTTTCGGCGTACCTGGCACGCGTCACGCAAACAGTTGCAGAAGCAGCACCCCGCATTTTCTCGAAGAAAAAGGATCCGATCACGACTGATGTAAGTCCACACCACACCTTGACTTTCTACTAACGGAATAGAGTTTCCACGAAAGTTTTAATATTTTCGATAGCCAATTCTGCAGTTGTGGGTGTTGACGGGCTCTTGGCGTGTGACGTGTGCTTCGTCGGTCCACAACAGGTTAGACAAGAAATCATCATATTTCCCCATGTTTTGAAATGCCCATAAAGTAGGTAGTTAACAGTTCGTGTTGACGCTGGATTCTGTATGAATAGCACTAGAGGGTACACCTTAGTGCTCTCCAAAGTCCAAACGGTAATGCGTGGTACGCCGGTGCGACATGCGACTTCACAAATGCTGACTTCACTATGCGGAGATGAACACGCTGAACCCTTCATTTCTTTCTGAACTGTCCGAGCAGCAATAGCACTTGTGCCTGGTCGCCTACTACGGGGCCGATCATCTAAACAACCCTGGGCTTCGAACCTCGTGAGCATTTTCTTCACAGCTACACAAGACCTTGCCCGGTTCAAATACCATTCTTATGGCGATAACATAGTAAAGCAGAAACAGCGGATTCTCCTTTCTGGTAGTAAAGCTTCACTAACAGGGCCTTTTCTGGTAAAGTCAACATGCAGAAATTGCTGGCGGAATTGATTCCCTCTCTCACTACAGCTCGTTTTATACACGATTCACATACAGCGTCACTGGCGTGTTGCTGTCCAGCGCCCTCTGACGGCCAGTTTTCGCACTCGTTCAGGCATGTATGTCATTATTCCGTGAATTAGTCTATTTTCAGATGTTAACGGATTTTCAGGTCACCCTAAATGTTACTAGTCTTTCCCTATAGCTTATACTTTTTTGTGGGAGTGTCATACGTATTACAGCATTTTACGTTGTAGACTCTTTTTGCGCTCATTAAGAAAAACACTTGGCAAAATGGAAAAGGAATGCAACTTCCGTCTAATCTCAAGTTTCTTTTGTGTCTTTTACGTAACCACTTCGATTTTAACGTACTGGACGTAATGGACGTATCTCTGTCAAAGGTAATCCTCATGGTTTTTATTTTCTCTAGCTATATCACCAGGAATTGCTTTCTCAACGAGTCTGCTTGTATTGCTGTCAAGAAAATGCGGCGTCGCACATAGAGCGGATTGGCGAATTGAGAGGATGTCAGACGGGCCGACTGCGAGAGATGAGTATGTAAGACGAACTGAAAAACTGACATAAAAGTTTCCTAGTGTGCTGCCGTGTCGTACTCTAAAAAAACTATTACTGACGAAGTCTGGGTGCTAATGTAGACTCAGAAGAAGGCCACTGTAACCATCGCCGAAGCGTTGACTTCACCAGTAAAAGTTTTTTTATATTTTTTATTTTATTTTTTTCTTTACAAAACGACGCGTTCGCGTTACCACACCCAGGGAACTTTTATGTCAACTGACACAGGTCGCGGAAACCTGTGCAGTTTTGAACTGAAGATAGTTTTCTTCAGAGTCAAAGAAAATCAATCAGTAGAGTTAGTAAAAGTCTTGAAAGTCTCGTACTTCCTATTTAAATTAAAACTGAGTACGTAACTGGTATAACTTCGGTATTTATAACGTAAAAATACTCCCCTTCTTCAACAAAAATTTGGCTCATGCGTGAACAACAACGCGATCTGATTTCTATGGATGAAAATATTCGGTAGAGGGTGAGACTTTGATACTGCACCGGAAAATGGGATCTTGCACATATGTTAAAGTAATACAAAAGTATGACCAGGATGTTCATTTTCGATCATTCTTACACAATGTAAAAATGTGACTAAGTTCTCCGCCATATAAAGAAAGTATGTTGTATGGCCTAACACCTGACCGCAAAAAGCATGAATCACAAAGCCACTCTCAACGTATCCAAGATGGCTCATGTTAATTAGCGTTGAAGTTAGCCAATCAGGTCGTTGCGTGCTTCAATTCAAGCGGTTCGCCAGATACAATTCGTGTTAGTTGTTCTCGTAACGTAGATGATAGCACACGAGGCGGCTCAGTCTTTGGCTCGGGTTCGATCCTTACTAACGTCTCATGACCAGTTTTTGTGCTACTCCTTTGTTCGGTCTTAGGAAACCAAACGAAGAATACATTTGGTAACACCGTCTAGGGCGGGCCGTTTGAATTTGCGCACGCAACAGCCTGACTGGCTAACTTCAACGCTAATTAACATGAAAACAGCGCAACGTATCGGATTTTTTTCTCAGCAATTATTTCTCAGCACACCTTACCCTGTAACACCATTACGAGCTTTTCTGAGGGTTGCCGACCATCCTGTGTGAATTATGATGATCATTTCTCCTTATGTACGTGGTCACCAACAATTTATTTTCACACTCTGAGGAGAAACTTATGATTGAAATTTCATGAGAAGGTACTGCCGCAGCGAAAAACGCCCTTGTTTTAATGACTCCCACCCCAATTCGTGTACCATACCCCGTTGCACTCTCTCCCCTATTGCGCGATAATACAAAACGAGCGTTCCTTCTTTGAACCTTTTCCATGTCCTCCGTCAATCCTGTCTGTTATCTGATGCGAATCTCACAGCGCACAGCAGCCCTCCACAAGAGGGCGGACAAACACAATCTAAGTAGTGTCTTCAGTAGACCTGTTTCTTTTTCTAAGTGTTGTGCCAATAAATCGCCAGTCCCCTAGACTTAGAACTACTTAAACCTAACTAACCTAAGGACGTAAGACACATCCATGCCCGAGGTAGGATTCGAACCTGCGACCACAGCAGCAGCACGGTTCCGGACTGAAGTGCCTACAACTGCTCGGCCACAGCGTCCGGCTTGCTTTCCCCGCAGTATTATCTACGTGATCGTTCCAGTTTAAGTTATCCGTAATTTAATCCCTAACTATTTAGTTGGGTGTACAGCCTTTAGACTTGTGTGATTTATCGTGTAACTGAAATTCAGCGTATCCTTTTTAGTGCTTGTGAGGATGACTTCACACTTTTCATGATTTACAGTCAATTGACACTTTTTGCGCCGTACAAAAACCTTGTCTTTGCAAACAATTTAAAACGACTGCTTACATTGTCTCCTAAATCGTTTATGTGGATCAGGAACAGCAGAGAGCCTATAACAATTTCATGAGAAACGCCAGATATTACTTTTGTTTTACCCGATTATCCGTCAATTATTACGAACTGTGACCTTTCTGACAGGAAATCACGAACCCAGTGGCACAGCTGAGACGATTATTTATATCCACTTGTGGGGTCTTCAGTCCGGAGCCTTGTTTGATACAGCTCTTCATACAGCAGAGTTGATGTCCTCGGAAAGTATATCATTTGTAGTTTCCTCTTGCTTTCAGGCGTTCACGGTACAACATAAAAAGGCCATGTTGGGTAGTATTACTGGGCCACATCAGTTGGTCATCCAGACTACTGCCCCTCCAACTGCTGAAAAGGAACCAAATGTTAGTCTGCCTTCTTTTCAGTATCCTTCAGTACAAAAGGTCAGGTATTGCTGAGACAATAAAGCCACCCCACTGTGAACTGTGGCGAGATCCTAATTCCGATTTATATTTAACGAAACTGATGAGTAACTTAGAGGTAGACGTCATCGGAGTACTGAAGCAACTTAAATCACTTAATAAAAGCAAGTCTTCCCGTCTAGATTGTATAGGCCTATCAGTTAGGTTCCTTTCAGAGTATGCTCATACAATAGTTTCATATTTAACAATCAGATACAACCGCTCGCTCGCCGAAAGATCCGTACCCAAAGATTGGAAAGTTGCACAGGTCACACCAGTATTCAAGAAAGGCAACAGGAGTAATCCACTCAATTACAGGCTCTTATCAGTAACGTCGATATGCAGCAGGATCTTGGAATATCTATTGTGTTCGAACATTATGAATTACCTCGAAGAGCACGGACTATTGACACCTAGCCAACACGGATTTAGAAAACATCGTTCTTGTGAAACACAACTACCTCTTTACCCAAACGAAGTGTTGAGTGCTATCGACAGGGGATTTCAAATTAATTCCGTACTTCTAGATTTCCAGACGGCTTCTGGGACCGTGCCTCGCAAGTGACTTGTAACCAAATTGCGTGATTATGGAATATTGTCTAAGTTATGTGACTGGATTCGTGGTTTCCTGTCAGAGAGGTCACAGTTCGTAGTAACTGACGGAAAGTCATCGAGTGAAACAGAAGTGTTTTCTGGCATTCCGCAAGGTACTGTTATAGGCCCTCTGCTGTTTCTTATCTATATAAACGATTTATTAGACAATCTGAGCATCCATCTTAGGTTGTTGGCAGATAATGCTGTCCTTTATCGCCTAGTAAAGTCATCAGAAGATCAACACCAATTGCAAAACGATTCAGATAAGATATCTGCATGGTGCAAAAATTGGAAATTGTCCCTAAGTAATGAAAAGTGTGAGGTCATCCACATGACTGCCAAAAGTAATCCGTTAAACTTCGGTTACACGATAAATCAATCAAATCTAAGGCTGTAAATTCGACTATATACCTAGGAATTGCAATTACGAACAACTTAAACTGTGGTGGCCGAGTGGTTCTAGGCGCTTCAGTCCGGAACCGCGCTGCTGCTATGGTCGCATGTTCGAATCCTGTCTTGGGCATGGATGTGTGTGATGTCCTTAGGTTAGTTAGGTTTAAGTAGTTCTAAATCTAGGGGACTGATGACCTCAGATGTTAAGTCCCATTGTGCTTAGAGCCATTTGAACCATTTTTGAACTTGAACTGGAAGGAACACAGAAAATGTTGTAGGGGAGGCTAACAAAGGACTACGTTTTATTGGTAGGGCACTTAGAAAAGGTATCAGATCTGCTAAAGAGACTGCGTACATACGCTTGTCTGCATCTTTTCGAGCACTGCTGCGCGGTGTGGGGTCCTTACCAGATAGGGCTGACGGAGTACGTCGAGAAAGTTCAGCGCTTTTTGTATTATCGAGAAATAGGGCAGAGAGTGTTACGGACATGATACAGGATTTACGGTGGAAATCATAAAAACAAAGCCGGTTTTCGTTGCAGCTTGATCTTCTTTCGAAATTTCAGTCATCAACTTTCTCCTCCGAACGCGAAAATATTTTGTTAATGCTGACCTATATAGGGAGAAACGATCATCACAATAAAATAAGGAAAATCAGAGCCCGCGCGGGAAGATATAGGTGTCCGTTTTTTCCGTGCGTTGTTCGAGAGTGGAGTAATAAATACTTTGTGTGAAGGTGGTTCAATGAAGCCTCTTCCAGGCACTTAAATGTGATTTGCGAAGTATCGATGTAGATATAGATGTAGATGAAGATTCCATATCTTTGAGTAGCCCGAAATTCAGTGTTGAGGTAGTTCCTCTAATAAGGTCCCGGTCGATTCCGTCTGTCAGTGAGATGCAACTTGGTCTGAAATGATCACTCGTTTGACGAGTTATTGTGATCCAACCCACAACAGTTAATTTCTAATTAGTATTCTGGTCTCTGGTGACATCGACTGGACGTTAAGACGCAACAAAAGAGGAAGAGGTGATAATGATTACACCGCAAGGCGAAGTGAAATCCGAGGAATCGCCAGCAAGGGTTTTTCGTCCTCCTGAAGGAGCACTCTGTTAGGCACGTATAATTGCGCTGGCCGCTGTTGTGGTTTTTTCTGGCACGTCTTGGCCGCGCTCGGGCCCAACTAATACTGGACGGGGTGCGGGCGCCGGCGGCCGTTTTTGTGCGCATTGCGCGGCGTGTCGGCGCTGGCGCCAGGAATTTGGCGGCCGTGCGTCAGCATTAGGGCCCGCGGCATTCCTGTGCGCGGGGCGCGTGTGGGAGCCCGGCTGCCGTCGACGAGGCTTTTGTGCGGCTCGAAGGGTCGCCACAGTCGAGAGTGCCGCTTCAGAAAAAGGAAGGACCGCCGGACAGGTGGGAGCTGACGAGGAAATAAGAGAAACGCTAGTGGCTGGGCCCATCCAAAATTCTGCGAAAACCTCGGCCGCCGCGCCTGTACTTTCGAGCAAGTCAGGAATGTTGGAGGAGAGCGCATCGTCGACTTCGAAGTCACTGGGGTCAAGAGCGCTAGCTTTCATTTGACAAATATACTACTGGGAATTAAAATTGCTACACCACGAAGATTACGTGCTACAGACGCGAAATTTAACCGACAGGAAGAAGATGCTGTGATATGCAAATGATTAGTTGTTCAGAGCATTCACACAAGGTTGTCGCGGGTGGCAACACCTACAACGTGCTGACATGAGGAAAGTTACCAACCAATTTCTCATACAAAAACATCAGTTGCCCGGCGTTGCCTGCTGAAACGTTGTTGTGATGCCTCTAGTAAGGAGGAAAAATGCGTACCATCACGTTTCCGACTTTGATAAAGGTCGGAATGTAGCCTATCGCGATTGCGGTTTATCGTATCGCGACATTGCTGCTCGCGTTGGTCGAGATCCAATGACTGTTCGCAGAATATGGAATCGGTGGGTTCAGGAGGGTAATACGGAACACCGTGCTTGATCCCAAAGGCCTCGTATCACTAGCAGTGGAGATGACAGGCATCTTATCCGCATGGCTGTAACGGATAACGGATCGTGCAGCCACGTCTCGATCCCTGAGTCAACAGATGGGGACGTTTGCAAGACAACAGTCATCTGCACGAACAGTTCGACAACGTTTGCAGCAGCATAGGCTATCAGCTCGAAGACCATGGCTGCGGTTACCCTTGACGCTGCATCACAGAAAGGAGCGCCTGCGATGGTGTACTCAACGACGAACCTGGGTGCACAAATGGCAAAACGTCATTTTTTCCGATGAATCCAGGTTCTCTTAACAGCATCATGATGGTCGCATCCGTGTTTGGTGACATCGCGGTGAACGCACATTGGAAGCGTGTATTTGTCATCGCCATACTGACGTATCGCCCGGCGTGATGGTATGGGGTGCCATTAGTTACACGTCTCGGTCACCTCTTGTTCACATTGACGGCACTTTGAACAGTGGACGTTACATTTCAGATGTGTTACGACCCGTGGCTCTACCCTTTATTCGATCCCTGCGAAACCCTACATTTCGGCAGAATAATGCACGACCGCATGTTGCAGGTCCTGTATGGGACTTTCTGGATACAGAAAATGTTCGACTGCTGCCCTGGCCAACACATTCTCCAGATCTCTCACCAATTGAAAACGTCTGGTCAATGGTGGCCGAGCAACTGGCTCGTCACAATACGCCATTCACTACTCTTGATGAACTGTGGTATCGTGTTGAAGCTACATGGTCAGTTGTACCAGTACACGCCATCCAAGCTCTGTTTGACTCAATGCCCAGGCGTATCAAGGCCGTTATTAGGGCCAGAGGTGGTTGTTCTGGGTACCGATTGCTCTGGATCTATGCACCCAAATTGCGTGAAAGTGTAATCACATGTCAGTTCAAGTATAATATATTTGTCCAATGAATAACCGTTTATCATCTGCATTTCTTCTTGGTGTAGCGATTTTAATGGCCAGTAGTGTACATAGCTCATACAAAGCAAAACCATGTGTGAACAAGCTTTGACTATTGCTACAATATCTTTGTGTTGCTACATCGCCCCTGCCTGAGAGCGCAGGCAAAGTTACACGCATTCTAAGACGAGCAGTGTGGAGTAGCAGATGTATTTTGAAGAATGGCCGGAAATCTTCATATGTGTGAAACGAGATTGATGGTACTGTAGTATGAATATTTTCTGTGCAGTTATGGAGAGAAACTTAGGAGATTATTTGCGACCTTTTCTGGAATGCCGAGAGACTGAGGTTAGCACACAAGCAAGTTCCATTGTTTTGTGTTATTGAGACAGTAGTAAAGAGGCTGAGATAGTAGGATTGTTATGTGAATTGCTCTGATAGGAAGATGAGATTCCCCTTGTTTAAAGTTATTTATTAAAGTCACGTCATGTAAATACTATTGTGAACATTCAGTTGGTTTTTAAAGCATTACTATTAAATACAGAGTTTCATTTGAATTTTGTCAGAAGCCATTTCTTACCAGTTAAGATTCCAACCCTTCATACAGTTTATTATGTAAGTACGCACATTGCACTTTGTGGTACGGAATTTTAAGTCGTAGTTTTTAATATCGTTTTGCTGCTGCATGCTGTGCGCTGCTTTCGAGAAATCTGCAAAAATGTTTGTCAAGAATTGATGTAAATAAAAGCACAGTTTACAACCACGAATTTCTGTTTATGTTCAGTTGCGCATTTATTTCAGAAATCGGATTACTTTCAGAGTAGCATTGCATCTTTATAGAAACCGATAACCTCAGATTCGTAGAATAATGTCGAGCAAATAATAATAAGTGTTTGTGTCATCCAGAGTTTTGCACAGCACGCGAGTTTAAGTTAGGAATTAGTTCGCATCGTTATCATTTTTGAGAAGTGATGGTAGACAGTTTTAGGAAGATTCACCCTGTTAAAGAGGAACAGACAAGCGGTTAAATTGTACAGTGAGTGAATTAACACTGAGACGGCCATTATCCAGCGATTTTCCAAAACATCTGATTTGCCTCTGAATGGGAAAATGCCTGTCTTCCAGGAGGACAACGACCCGAAACATACGTCCCGCTCGTGTCAGAACTATGTGTCATCGCTAGAAGTTCAGAAAATTTTGAAGAACGGGGAATGGCCTCCTCAGTCTTCTGGGGTAACTCAATCGAGCTGCAATGGGGTGAGTTGGGCAGGAGGATCCGAAAACTGGGAATAATGAGTGAGACACACTTGTGGGAGGTTCCGCAGGAAGTATGGCGACTAATTAGAACTGAAACCTTGGCAAAACTGACTCATCGCAAGTCGAGAGTACGCAAGGCAGTGATTAAAGCAAAGGGTGGCTATTTAGAGAGATCTAAAGTTTAGTGGTTGCATTCACCTATGTATTGTCTGAGCTTAATAAACATTTAGAAAACAATAAAACGCAATTTTATAATGTATTTCCTTTCTATTGTCTGTAATCACTAGGTATTTCCAAACTTATGGAGGTTAGTAAAAATGGAAATGAGTGTGTGGCGTCATTGGCGGGGAGGCCCCTTGTGGGGCAGGTCCGGCCGCCTTGGTGCAGGTCTTATTACATTAGACGCCACATTGGGCGACCTGCGCGCTGGATGGGGATGAAGAAAATCCCCGACCCAGCTGGGAATCGAACCCGGGCCCATAGGACGGCAATCCGTCACGCTGACCACTCAGCTATATTTATATATAATTTTTTTCATTTTGTTCGTTGATGATCGTTGTGTTTTGGTCGTTGCGGATGTCACATGACATCTGTTCAAGTTCGTTGTTGATCCTCGGGGCAGACATGGAGGGTAGTGCATAGCCATCAGTGGTTCAAATGGCTCTGAGCACTATGGGACTTAACATCTGTGGTCATCAGTCCCCTAGAACTTAGAACTACTTAAACCTAACTAACCTAAGGACATCACACACATCCATGCCCGAGGCAGGATTCGAACCTGCGACCGTAGCAGTCGCGCGCTTCCGGACTGAGCGCCTGAACCGCTAGACCACCGCGGCCGGCTAGCCATCAGTGTTGCTTTTACATGCTTAATAACTTGAACTGTCCGTCTTTCACTAGCCTGTCAGCTCCGGTTCTTTTGGAATCCAGCAAGGAATTTACCTGTCTATTTGCCATCAACTAGCCCAGCTTCATGTAGCACTCATCTTCATTTCATTTTCATATTCTTCTCCTTTGACTTCCCGCTTTCTGCTTCCAGTAGTCTCGGTTACTAGAATCGAAAGCTGTTAAACCATTCTCTTCCATTGGTGTGTAATGCAGGGTACCCTGTACCACTACTAGTCATTTCCTTTCTTGTTCCACTCGCAAATAGAGCGAGGGAAAACGCCTATCTATACGCCTCCGTATGAACCCTAATTTCTCGTGCTTTATCTTCGTGTGTGTTGGCGGCAACAGAATCGTTCTGTAGTCAGCTTAAAATACCGCTTCTCTAAAATTTGTCAGTAGTTTTTTGCAGAAAGAACGTCGGTTTCCTCAAATGAGTTCCCGAAGCATCTCCATAACACTTGCGTGTTGCTGGAAGGTACTAGTAAGAAATCTACACTACTGGCCATTAAAATTGCTACACCAAGAAGAAATGCAGATGTTAAACGGGTATTCATTGGACAAATATATTATACTACAACTGATATGTGATTACATTTTCATGCAATTTGGGAGCACAGATCCTGAGAAATCACTACCCAGAAAAATCACTCTGGCCGTAATAACGGCCTTCATACGCCTTCATACGCCTGGGCATTGAGTCAAACAGAGTTTGGATGGCGTGTACAGGTACAACTGCCCATGCAGCTTCAACACGATACCACAGTTCATCAGGAGTAGTGAATGGCGTATTGTGACGAGCCAGTTGCTCGGCCACCATCGACCACACGTTTTCAATTGGTGAGAGATCTGGAGAATGTGTTCGCCAGGGCAGCAGTCGAACATTTTCTGTATCCAGAACGTCCCATACAGGACATGCAACTTCCGGTCGCGCATTATCCTGCTGAAACGTAGGGTTTCGCAGGGATCGGATGAAGGTAGAGCCACGGGTCGTAACATATCTGAAAGTAGCTTACACCGTTCAAAATGCCGTCAATGCGAACAAGAGGTGACCGAGACGCGTAACTAATGGCAGCCCATACCATCACGCCGGGCGATACGCCAGTATGGCGATGACGAATACACACTTCCAATGTGCGTTCACCGCGATGTCGCCACACACGGATGCGACCATGATGATGCTGTTAAGAGAACCTGGATTCATCCGAAAAAAATGACGTTTTGCCATTCGTGCACCCAGGTTCGTCGTTGAGTACACCATCGCAGGCGCTCTTGTCTGTGATGCAGCGTCAAGGGTAACCGCAGCCATGGTCTTCGAGCTGATAGCCTATGCTACTGCAAACGTCGTCGAACTGTTCGTGCAGATGATTGTTGTCTTGCAAACGTCCCCATCTGTTGACTCAGGGATCGAGACGTGGCTGCACGATCTGTTACAGCCATGCGGATAAGATGCCGGTCATTTCGACTGCTAGTGATACGAGACCGTTGGGATCCAGCACGGCGTTCCGTATTACCCTCCTGAGCCCACTGATTCCATTCTGCTAACAGTCACTGGATCTCGACCAACGCGAGCAACAATGTCGCGATATGATAAACCGCAAGCGCGATAGGCTACAATCCGACCGTTATCAAAGTCCGAAACGTTATGGTACGCATTTCTCCTCCTTACACGACGCAAGACAACAACGTTTCACCAGGCAACGCCGGTGAACTGCTGTTTGTGTATGAGAAATCGGTTGGAAACTTCCCTCATGTCACCACATTGTAGGTGTCGCCAGAGGCGGCAACCTTGTGTGAATGCTCTGAAAAGCTAATCATCTGCATATCACAGCATCGTCTTCCTGTCGGTTAAATTTCCCGTTTGTAGCACGTCATCTTCGTGGTGTAGCAATTTTAATGGCAAGTGGTGTATTACATTTATAGACACCAATGCCTGCTACGTC